>NW_027141356.1:0-43447 GCF_036365525.1 Heterodontus francisci
CCTCACTTATACTGTTCACCTGGTAACATGTCCCGTGTATATTAAGGAATCAGGGGAACACACTCTCCTCACTTATACTGTTCACCTGGTAACATGTCCCGTGTGCATTAAACAATCAGGGGAACACACTCTCCTCACATATACTGTTCACCTGGTGACATGTCCCGTCAGTATTAAACAATCAGGGGAACAAACTCTCCTCACTTATACTGTTCACCTGGAAACATGTCCCGTGTATATTAAACCATCAGGGGAACACACTCTCCTCACTTATGCTGTTCACCTGGTAACATGTCCCATGTATATTAAACCATCAGGGGAACACACTCTCCTCACTTCTACTGTTCACCTGGTAACATGTCCCGTGTATATTAAACCATCAGGGGAACACACTCTCCTCACTTATACTGTTCACCTGGTAACAGGTCCCGTGTATATTAAACCATCAGGGGAACACACTCTCCTCACTTATACTGTTCACCTGGTAACATGTCCCGTGCATATTAAACCATCAGGGGAACACACTCTCCTCACTTATACTGTTCATCTGGTAACATATCACGTCAGTAGTAAACAATCAGGGGAACACACTCTCCTCACTTATACTGCTCATCTGGTAACATGTCCCGTGTGTATTAAACAATCAGGGGAACACACTCTCCTCACTTATGCAGTTCATCTGGTAACATGTCCCGTCAGTATTAAACCATCCAGGGAACACACTCTCCTCACTTATACTGTTCACCTGGTAACATGTCCCGTGTATATTAAGCCATCAGGGGAACACACTCTCCTCACTTATACTGTTCAACTGTTAACATGTCCCGTCAGTATTAAAACATCAGGGGAACACACTCTCCTCACTTATACTGTTCACCTGGTAACATGTCCTGTGCGCATTAAACCATCAGGGGAACACACTCTCCTCAATTCTACTGTTCACCTGGTAACATGTCCCGTGTGTATTAAACAATCAGGGGAACACACTCTCCTCCATTATACTGTTCACCTGGTAACATGTCCCGTGTGTATTAAACAATCTGGGGAACACACTCTCCTCACTTATACTGTTCACCTGGTAACATGTCCCGTGTATATTAAGCCATCAGGGGAACACACTCTCCTCACTTATACTGTTCAACTGGTAACATGTCCCGTCAGTATTAAACCATCCAGGGAACACACTCTCCTCACTTATACTGTTCACCTGGTAACATGTCCTGTGCGCATTAAACCATCAGGGGAACACACTCTCCTCACGTATACTGTTCATCTGGTAACATGTCCGTGGTGTATTAAACAATCAGGGGAACACACTCTCCTCACTTATACGGTTCACCTGGTAACATGTCCTGTGTGTATTAAACCATCAGGGGAACACACTCTCCTCACTTATACTGTTCATCTTGTAACATGTCCCGTGGTGTATTAAACAATCAGGGGAACACACTCTCCTCACTTATACTGTTCACCTGGTAACATGTCCTGTGTGTATTAAACCATCAGGGGACACAATCTCCTCACTTATACTGTTCATCTGGTAACATGTCCCGTGGTGTATTAAACAATCAGGGGAACACACTCTCCTCACTTATACTGTTCACCTGGTAACATGTCCTGTGTGTATTAAACCATCAGGGGAACACACGCTCCTCATTTATACTGTTCATCTGGTAACATATCACGTCAGTAGTAAACAATCAGGGGAACACACTCTCCTCACATATACTGTTCATCTGGTAACATGTCCCGTGTGTATTAAACAATCAGGGGAACACACTCTCCTCACTTATACAGTTCATCTGGTAACATGTCCCGTCAGTATTTAACCATCCAGGGAACACACTCTCCTCACTTATACTGTTCACCTGGTAACATGTCCCGCGTATATTAAGCCATCAGGGGAACACACTCTCCTCACTTATACTGTTCAACTGGTAACATGTCCCGTCAGTATTAAACCATCAGGGGAATACACTCTCCTCACTTCTACTGTTCACCTGGTAACATGTTCCGTGTGTATTAAACAATCAGGGGAACACACTCTCCTCACTTATACTGTTCATCTGGTAACATGTCCTATGTGTATTAAACAATCAGGGGAACACACCGTCCTCACTTATACTGTTCATCTGGTAACATGTCCCGTGTGTATTAAACAATCAGGGGAACACACTCTCCTCACTTATACAGCTCACCTGGTAAAATTTCCCGTGTACATTAAAACATCAGGGGAAGACACTCTCCTCACTTATACTGTTCACCTGGTAACATGTTCCGTGTGTATTAAACAATCAGGGGAACACACTCTCCTCACTTATCCAGTTCACTTGGTGACATGTCCCGTGCGTATTAAACCATCAGGGGAACACACTCTCCTCACTTATACTGTTCATCTGGTAACATATCACGTCAGTATTAAACCATCAGGGGAACACACTCTCCTCACTTATTCTGCTCACCTGGTGACATGTCCCGTGTATATTAAACAATCAGGGGAACACATTCTCCTCACTTATACTGTTCACCTGTTGACATGTCACATGTATATGAAACCATCAGGGCAACACTCTTTTCTCTCTTAAACTGTTCACCTGGTAACATGTCCCATGTTTATTAAACCATCAGGGGAACACACCCTCCTCACTTAAACTTTTCACCTGTTGACATGTCCCGTGTGTATTAAACAATCAGGGGAAAACCCTCTCCTCACTTACACTTTTCACCTGGTAACATGTCCCATGTATATTAAACCATCAGATGAACACACTCTCCTCACTTATAATGTTCACCTGGTAACATGTCCCGTCAGTATTAAACCATCAGGGGAACACACTCTCCTCCATTATACTGTTCACCTGGTAACATGTCCCGTGTGTATTAAACAATCAGGGGAACACACTCTCCTCACTTATACAGATCATCTGGTAACATGTCCCGTGTGTATTAAACAATCAGGGGAACACACTCTCCTCACTTATACAGTTCACTTGGTGACATGTCCCGTGCGTATTAAACCATCAGGGGAACACACTCTCCTCACTTATACAGTTCACCTGGTAAAATTTCCCGTGTACATTAAAACATCAGGGGAAGACACTCTCCTCACTTATACTGTTCACCTGGTAACATGTTCCGTGTGTATTAAACAATCAGGGGAACACACTCTCCTCACTTATACTGTTCATCTGGTAACATGTCCTATGTGTATTAAACAATCAGGGGAACACACTGTCCTCACTTACACTGTTCATCTGGTAACATGTCCCGTGTGTATTAAACAATCAGGGGAACACACTCTCCTCACTTATCCAGTTCACTTGGTGACATGTCCCGTGCGTATTAAACCATCAGGGGAACACACTCTCCTCACTTATTCTGCTCACCTGGTGACATGTCCCGTGTATATTAAACAATCAGGGGAACACATTCTCCTCACTTATACTGTTCACCTGTTGACATGTCCCATGTATATGAAACCATCAGGGCAACACTCTTTTCTCTCTTAAACTGTTCACCTGGTAACATGTCCCATGTTTATTAAACCATCAGGGGAACACACCCTCCTCACTTAAACTTTTCAACTGTTGACATGTCCCGTGTGTATTAAACAATCAGGGGAACACACACTCCTCACTTATACTCTTCACCTGGTGACATGTCCCGTGTGTATTAAACAATCAGGGGAACATACTCTCCTCACTATTACAGTTCACCTGGTGACATGTCCTGTGTATATTAAACCATCAGGGGAACACACTCTCCTCACTTATACTGTTCACCTGGTAACATGTCACGTGTGCATGAAACTAACAGGGGAAACATTGTCCTCACTTATACTGTTCACCTGGTAACATGTCCCGTGTATATTCAACCATCAGGGGAACACACTCTCCTCACTTATACTGATCATCTGGTAATATGTCCCGTGTGTATTAAACCATCAGGGGAACAAACTCTCCTCACTAAAACTGTTCATCTGTTAACATGTCCCGTGTGTATTAAACCATCAGGGGAACACACTCTCCTCACTTATACTGTTCATCTGGTAACATGTCCCATGCATATTAAACCATCAGGGGAACAAAGTCTCATCACTTAAACTTTTCACCTGCTAACATGTCCCGTGTGTATTAAACCATCTGGGGAACACATTCTCCTCACTTATACTGTTCACCTGGTGACATGTCCCGTGTATATTAAACAATCAGGGGAACACACTCTCCTGACTTATACTGTTCACCTGGCATCATGTCCTGTGTATATTAAACCATCAGGGGAACACATTCTCCTCACTTACACTGTTCACCTGATAACATGTCCCGTGTATATTAAACCATCAGGGGAACACACTCTCCTCACTTATACTGTTCACCTGGTAACATGTCCCCTCAGTATTAAACCATCAGTGGAACACACTCTCCTCAATTATACTGTTCACCTGGTAACATGTCCCGGCAGTATTAAACCATCAGGGGAACACAAGCTCCTCACTTATACTGTTCATCTGGTAACATGTCCTGTGTATATTAAACCATGAGGGGAACACACTCTCCTCACATATACTGTTCACCTGGTAACATGTACCGTGTATATTAAACCATCAGGGGAACACACTCTCCTCACTTATACTGTTCATCTGGTAACATGTCCCGTGTGTATTAAACAATCAGGGGAACACACTCTCCTCACTTATACTGTTCATCTGGTAACATGTCCCGGCAGTATTAAACCATCAGGGGAACACAAGCTCCTCACTTATACTGTTCATCTGGTAACATGTCCTGTGTATATTAAACCATGAGGGGAACACACTCTCCTCACATATACTGTTCACCTGGTAACATGTACCGTGTATATTAAACCATCAGGGGAACACACTCTCCTCACTTATACTGTTCACCTGGTAACATGTCCCGTGTGTATTAAACAATCAGGGGAACACACTCTCCTCACTTATACTGTTCATCTGGTAACATGTCCCGGCAGTATTAAACCATCAGGGGAACACAAGCTCCTCACTTATACTGTTCATCTGGTAACATGTCCTGTGTATATTAAACCATGAGGGGAACACACTCTCCTCACATATACTGTTCACCTGGTAACATGTACCGTGCATATTAAACCATCAGGGGAACACACTCTCCTCACTTATACTGTTCACCTGGTAACATGTCCCATGCATATTAAACCATCAGGGGAACACACTCTCCTCACTTATACTGTTCATCTGGTAACATGTTCCGTCAGTATTAAACCATCAGGGGAACACACTCTCCTCACTTATACTGTTCTCCTGGTAACATTTCCCGTGTATATTAAACCATCAGGGGAACACATTCTCCTCACTTATACAGTTCATCTGGTAACATTTCCCGTGTATATTAAACCATCAGGGGAACACACTCTCCTCACTTATACTGTTCACCTGGTAACATGTCCTGTGTATATTAAACCATCAGGGGAACACACTCTCCTCAGTGAGAGAGTTCATCTGGTAACATGTCCCGTGTGTATTAAACCATCAGGGGAACAATCTCTCCTCACTTATACTGTTCACCTGGTAACATGTCCCGTGTATATTCAACCATCAGGGGAACACACTCTCCTCACTTATACTGTTCATCTGGGAACATTTCCCGTGTATATTAAACCATCAGGGGAACACACTCTCCTCACTTATACCGTTCATCTGGTAACATGTCCCGTGTGTATTAAACCATCAGGGGAACACACTCTCCTCACTTATACTGTTCACCTGGTGACATGTCCGTGTATATAAAACCATCAGGGGAACACACTCTCCTCACTTATACTGTTCACCTGGTGACATGTCCCGTGTATATTAAACCATCAGGGGAACACACTCTCCTCACTTATACTTTTCATCTGGTAACATGTACCGTGTATATTAAACCATCCGGGGAATACACTCTCCTCACTTATACTGTTCACCAGGTAACATGTCCCGTGTATATTAAACCATCAGGGGAACACACTCTCCTCACTTATACTGTTCACCTGGTAACATGTACCGTGTATATTAAATCATCAGGGGAACACACTCTCCTCACTCATACAGTTCATTCGGTGACTTGTCCCGTGTGTATTAAACAATCAGGGGAACACACTCTCCTCTCTTATACTGTTCATCTGGTGACATGTCCTGTGTATATTGAACCATCAGGGGAACACACTCTCCTCACTTACACTGTTCACCTGGTAACATGTCCCATGTATATTAAACAATCTGGGGAACACATTCTCCTCACTTATACTGTTCACCTGGTGACATGTCCCGTGTATATTAAACAATCAGGGGAACACACTCTCCTCACTTATACTGTTCACCTGGCATCATGACCTGTGTATATTAAACCATCAGGGGAACACATTCTCCTCACTTACACTCTTCACCTGGTAACATGTCCCGTGTATATTAAACCATCAGGGGAACACACTCTCCTCACTTATACTGTTCACCTGGTAACATGTGCCGTGTATATTAAACCATCAGGTGAACACACTCTCCTCAATTCTACTGTTCACCTGGTAACATGTCCTGTGTGCATTAAACCATCAGGGGAACACACTCTCCTCACTTATACAGTGCAGTTGGTGACATGTCCCGTGTGTATTAAACAATCAGGGGAACACACCCTCCTCACTTATACTGTTCATCTGGTAACATGTCCCGGCAGTATTAAACCATCAGGGGAACACAAGCTCCTCACTTATACTGTTCATCTGGTAACATGTCCCGTGTATATTAAACCATGAGGGGAACACACTCTCCTCACATATACTGTTCACCTGGTAACATGTACCGTGTATATTAAACCATCAGGGGAACACACTCTCCTCACTTATACTGTTCACCTGGTAACATGTCCCATGCATATTAAACCATCAGGGGAACACACTCTCATCACATATACTGTTCACCTGGTAACATGTCCTGTGTATATTAAACCATCAGGGGAATACACTCTCCTCACTGAGAGAGTTCATCTGGTAACATGTCCCGTGTGTATTAAACCATCAGGGGAACAATCTCTCCTCACTTATACTGTTCACCTGGTGACATGTCCCGGGTATATTAAACCATCAGGGGAACACACTCTCCTCACTTAAACTTTTCACCTGGTAACATGTCCAACGTATATTAAACCATCAGGGGAACACACTCTCCTCACTGAGAGAGTTCATCTGGTAACATGTCCCGTGTGTATTAAACCATCAGGGGAACACACTCTCCTCACTTAAACTTTTCACCTGGTAACATGTCCCACGTATATTAAACCATCAGGGGAACACACTCTCCTCACTGAGAGAGTTCATCTGGTAACATGTCCCGTGCGTATTTAACAATCAGGGGAACACACTCTCCTCACTTATACTGTTCATCTGGTAACATTTCAAATGTATATTAAACAAGCAGGGGAACACACTCTCCTCACTTATACTGTTCACCTGGTAACATGTCCCGTGTATATTCAACCATCAGGGGAACACACTCGCCTCACTTGTACTGTTCATCTGGTAACATTTCCCGTGTATATTAAACCATCAGGGGAACACACTCTCCTCACTTATACTGTTCACCTGGTGACATGTCCGTGTATATAAAACCATCAGGGGAACACACTCTCCTCACTTATACTGTTCACCTGGTGACATGTCCCGTGTATATTAAACCATCAGGGGAACACACTCTCCTCACTTATACTTTTCATCTGGTAACATGTACCGTGTATATTAAACCATCAGGGGAATACACTCTCCTCACTTATACTGTTCACCAGGTAACATGTCCCGTGTATATTAAACCATCAGGGGAACACACTCTCCTCACCTATACTGTTCACCTGGTAACATGTACCGTGTATATTAAATCATCAGGGGAACACAATCTCCTCACTCATACAGTTCATTTGGAGACTTGTCCCGTGTGTATTAAACAATCAGGGGAACACACTCTCCTCACTTATACTGTTCACCTGGTAACATGTCCCATGTATATTAAACCATCAGGGGAACACACTCTCCTCACTTATACTGTTCACCTGGTAACATGTCCCGTGTATATTAAACCATCAGGGGAACACACTCTCCTCACTTAAACTTTTCACCTGGTGACATGTCCCGTGTATATTAAACCATCAGGGGAACACACTCTCCTCACTTATACTGTTCATCTGGTAACATGTTCCGTCAGTATGAAACCATCAGGGGAACACACTCTCCTCACTTATACTGTTCACCTGGTAACATGTCCCGTGTGTATTAAACCATCAGGGGAACACACTCTCCTCACTTATACTGTTCTCCTGCTAACATTTCCCGTGTATATTAAACAATCAGGGGAACACATTCTCCTCACTTATACTGTTCATCTGGTAACATTTCCCGTGTATATTAAACCATCAGGGGAACACACTCTCCTCACTTATCCTGTTCACCTGGTAACATGTCCTGTGTATATTAAACCATCAGGGGAACATACTCTCCTCACTGAGAGAGTTCATCTGGTAACATGTCCCGTGTGTATTAAACCATCAGGGGAACAATCTCTCCTCACTTATACTGTTCACCTGGTGACATGTCCCGGGTATATTAAACCATCAGGGGAACACACTCTCCTCACTTAAACTTTTCACCTGGTAACATGTCCCACGTATATTAAACCATCAGGGGAACACACTCTCCTCACTTATACTGTTCACCTGGTAACATGTCCCGTGTATATTAAATCATCAGGGGAACACATTCTCCTCAATTATACTGTTCACCTGGTGACATGTCCCATGTATATTAAACAATCTGGGGAACACATTCTCCTCACTTATACTGTTCACCTGGTGACATGTCCCGTGTATTTTAAACCATCAGGGGAACACACTCTCCTCACTTAAACTTTTCACCTGGTAACATGTCCCGTGTGTATTAAACAATCAGGGGAACACACTCTCCTCCCTTATACTGTTCATCTGGTGACATGTCCCGTGTATTTTAAACCATCAGGGGAACACACTCTCCTGACTTATACTGTTCACCTGGCATCATGTCCTGTGTATATTAAACCATCAGGGGAACACACTCTCCTCACTTATACTGTTCATCTGGTAACATGTCCCATGTATATTAAACAATCTGGGGAACACATTCTCCTCAATTATACTGCTCACCTGGTGACATGTCCCATGTATATTAAACAATCTGGGGAACACATTCTCCTCACTTATACTGTTCACCTGGTGACATGTCCCGTGTATTTTAAACCATCAGGGGAACAAACTCTCCTCACTTAAACGTTTCACCTGGTAACATGTCCCGTGTGTATTAAACAATCAGGGGAACACACTCTCCTCCCTTATACTGTTCATCTGGTGACATGTCCCGTGTATTTTAAACCATCAGGGGAACACACTCACCTCACTTAAACTTTTCACCTGGTGACATGTCCCGTGTATATTAAACCATCAGGGGAACACACTCTCCTCACTTACACTGTTCGCCTGGTAACATGTCCCATGTATGTTAAACAATCTGGGGAACACATTCTCCTCACTTATACTGTTCACCTGGTAACATGTCCCCTCAGTATTAAACCATCAGTGGAACACACTCTCCTCAATTATACTGTTCACCTGGTAACATGTCCCGTGTGTATTAAACAATCAGGGGAACACACTCTCCTCACTTATACTGTTCATCTGGTAACATGTCCCGGCAGTATTAAACAATGGGGGGAACACACTCTCCTCACATATACTGTTCACATGGTAACATGTACCGTGTATATTAAACCATGAGGGGAACACACTCTCCTCACATATACTGTGCACCTGGTAACATGTACCGTGTATATTAAACCATCAGGGGAACACACTCTCCTCACTTATACTGTTCACCTGGTAACATGTCCCATGCATATTAAACCATCAGGGGAACACACTCTCCTCACTTATACTGTTCATCTGGTAACATGTTCCGTCAGTATTAAACCATCAGGGGAACACACTCTCCTCACTTATACTGTTCACCTGGTAACATGTCCCGTGTGTATTAAACCATCAGGGGAACACACTCTCCTCACTCATACTGTTCTCCTGGTAACATTTCCCGTGTATATTAAACCATCAGGGGAACACATTCTCCTCACTTATACAGTTCATCTGGTAACATTTCCCGTGTATATTAAACCATCAGGGGAACACACTCTCCTCACTTATACTGTTCACCTGGTAACATGTCCTGTGTATATTAAACCATCAGGGGAACACACTCTCCTCACTGAGAGAGTTCATCTGGTAACATGTCCCGTGTGTATTAAACCATCAGGGGAACAATCTCTCCTCACTTATACTGTTCACCTGGTGACATGTCCCATGTATATTAAACCATCAGGGGAACACACTCTCCTCACTTATACTGTTCACCTGGTAACATGTCCTGTGTATATTAAACCATCAGGGGAACACACTCTCCTCACTGAGAGAGTTCATCTGGTAACATGTCCCGTGTATAATAAACAATCTGGGGAACACATTCTCCTCACTTATACAGTTCACTTGGTGACAAATCCCGTGCGTATTTAAAAATCAGGTGAACACATTCTCCTCACTTACACTGTTCACCTGGTAACATGTCCTGTGTATATTAAACCATAAGGGGAACACCCTCTCCTCACTTAAACTGTTCAGCTGGTAACATGTCCTGTGTATATTAAACCATAAGGGGAACACCCTCTCCTCACTTAACCTGTTCACCTGGTAACATGTCCTGTGTATATTAAACCATAAGGGGAACACCCTCTCCTCACTTAAACTGTTCAGCTGGTAACATGTCCTGTGTAGATTAAACCATCAGGGGAACACACTCTCCTCACTTATACTGTTCACCTGGTAACATGTCCTGTGTATATTAAACCATCAGGGGAACACACTCTCCTCAGTGAGAGAGTTCATCTGGTAACATGTCCCGTGTATAATAAACAATCTGGGGAACACATTCTCCTCACTTATACAGTTCACTTGGTGACAAATCCCGTGCGTATTTAACAATCAGGTGAACACATTCTCCTCACTTACACTGTTCACCTGGTAACATGTCCTGTGTATATTAAACCATAAGGGAACACCCTCTCCTCACTTATACTGTTCACCTGGTAACATGTCCTGTGTATATTAAACCATAAGGGGAACACCCTCTCCTCACTTAAACTGTTCAGCTGGTAACATGTCTGTGTATATTAAAGCATCAGGGGAACACATTCTCCTCACTTATGCAGTTCATTTGGTGACATGTCCTGTGTGTATTAAACAATCAGGGGAACACACTCTCCTCACTTATACTGTTCACCTGGCATCATGTCCCATGTATATTAAAACATCAGGGGAACACACTCTCCTCACTTATACTGTTCACGTGGCATCATGTCCCATGTATATTAAAACATCAGGGGAACACACTCTCCTCACTTATGCTGCTCACCTGGTAACATGTCCCCTCAGTATTAAACCATCAGGGGAACACAAGCTCCCCACTTATACTGTTCATCTGGTAACATGTCCCGTGCATATTAAACCATCAGGGGAACACACTCTCCTCACTTATAATTTTCACCTGGTAACATGTCCCGTGTATATTAAACAATCTGGGGAACTCACTCTCCTCAGTTATACTGTTCACCTGGTGACATGTCCCGTGTGTATTAAACCATCAGGGGAACACACTCTCCTCACTTATACTGTTCACCTGGTGTCATGTCCCGTGTGTATTAAACCATCAGGGGAACACATTCTCCTCACTTATACTGTTCACCTGGTAACATGTCCCCTCAGTATTAAACCATCAGAGGAACACACTCTGCTCATTTATACTGTTCACCTGGTAACATGTCCTGTGTGCATTAAACCATCAGGGGAACACACTCTCCTCACTAAGACAGTTCAGTTGATGACATGTCCCGTGTGTATTAAACAATCAGGGGAACACACTCTCCTCACTTATACTGTTCATCTGGTAACATGACCCGTCTGTATTAAACCAACATGGGAACACAAGCTCCTCACTTATACTGTTCATCTGGTAACATGTCCCGTCAGTATTAAACCATCCGGGGAACACAAGCTCCTCACTTATACTGTTCATCTGGTAACATGTCCCGTCAGTATTAAACCATCAGGGGAACACACTCTCCTCACTTAAACTTTTCACCTGGTGACATGTCCCGTGTATATTAAACCATCAGGGGAACACACTCTCCTCACTTACACTGTTCACCTGGTAACATGTCCCATGTATATTAAACCAGCAGGGGAACACACTCTCCTCACATATACTCTTCACCTGGTAACATGTCCCGTGTATATTAAACCACCAGGGGAACACACTGTCCTCACTTATACTGTTCACCTGGTAACATGTCCCGTGTATATTAAACCATCAAGGGAACACACTCTCCTCACTTATACTGTTCACCTGGTAACATATCCCGTGTATATTAAACCATCAGGGGAACACACTCTCCTCACTTATACTGTTCAGCTGGAAACATGTCCCGTGCATATTAAACCATCAGGGGAACACACTCTCGTCACTTATACTGTTCAGCTGGAAACATGTCCCGTGCATATATAACCATCAGGGGAACACACTCTCCTCACTTATACTGTTCAGCTGGAAACATGTCCCGTGCATATTATACCATCAGGGGAACACACTCTCCTCACTTATACTGTTCAGCTGGAAATATGTCCCGTGCATATTAAACCATCAGGGGAACACACTCTCCTCACTTATACTGTTCATCTGGTAACATGTCACATGCATATTAAACCAGCAGGGGAACAGACTCTCCTCACTTATACTGTTCACCTGGTAACATGTCCCGTGTATATTAAACCACCAGGGGAACACACTGTCCTCACTTATACTGTTCACCTGGTAACATGTCCCGTGTATATTAAACCATCAAGGGAACACACTCTCCTCACTTATATTGTTCACCTGGTAACATGTCCCGTGTATATTAAACCATCAGGGGAACACACTCTCCTCACTTATACTGTTCAGCTGGAAACATGTCCCGTGCATATTAAACCATCAGGGGAACACACTCTCCTCACTTATACTGTTCAGCTGGAAACATGTCCCGTGCATATTATACCATCAGGGGAACACACTCTCCTCACTTATACTGTTCACCTGGTAACATGTCCCGTGCATATTAAACCATCAGGGGAACACATTCCGCTCACTTATACTGTTCACCTGGTGACATGTCCCGTGTGTATTAAACCATCAGGGGAACACACTCTCCTCACTTATACTGTTCACCTGTTGACATGTCCCGGGTATATAAAACAATCAGGGGAACTCACTCTCCTCACTTATACTGTTCACCTGGTATCATGTCCTGTGTATATTAAACCATCAGAGGAACACACTCTCCTCACTTATACTGTTCACCTGGTGAAATGTCCCGTGCGTATTAAACAATCAGGGGAACACATTCTCCTCACTTATACTGTTCACCTGGTAACATGTCCCGTCAGTATTAAACCATCAGGGGAACACAAGCTCCTCACTTATACTGTTCATCTGGTAACATGTCCCATCAGTATTAAACCATCAGGGGAACACACTCTCCTCACTTATCGTGTTCACCTGGTAACATGTCCCGTGTATATTAAACCAGCAGGGGAACACACTCTCCTCACTTATACTGTTCACCTTGTAACATGTCCCGTGTATATTAAACCATCAGGGGAACACACTCTCCTCACTTATACTGTTCACCTGGTAACATGTCCCGTGTATATTAAACCATCAAGGGAACACACTCTCCTCACTTATACTGTTCATCTGGTAACATGTCCCGTGCATATTAAACCATCAGGGGAACACATTCTGCTCACTTACACAGTTCACCTGGTAAAATGTCCTGTGTGCATTAAACCATCAGGGGAACACACTCTCCTCACTTATACTGTTCACCTGGTAACATAGCCCGTGTATTTAAAACCATCAGGGGAACACACTCTCGTCACTTACACAGTTCACCTGGTAAAATGTCCTGTGTGCATTAAACCATCAGGGGAACAAACTCTCCTCACTTATACAGTTCACTTGGTGACATGTCCCGTCAGTATTAAACCATCAGGGGAACACACTCTCCTCACTTATACTGTTCACCTGGTAACATGTCCTTTGAATATTTAACCATCAGGGGAAAACATTCTGCTCACTTATACTGTTCACATGGTGACATGTCCCGTGTGTATTAAACAATCAGGGGAACACACTCTCCTCACTTATACTGTTCACCCGGTGACATGTCCCGTGTGTATTAAACAATCAGGGGAACACACTCTCCTCACTTATACTGTTCACCTGGTAACATGTCCCGTGTATATTAAACCATCAGGGGAACACACTCTCCTCACTTATACTGTTCACCTGGTAACATGTCCCGGGTATATTAAAACATCTGGGGAACACACTCTTCTCACTTATACTGTTCACCTGGTAACATGTCCCGTGTGTGTAAAACCATCAGGGGAACACACTCTCCTCACTTATACTTTTCACCTGTTAACATGTCCCGTGAGTATTAAACAATCTGGGGAACACACTCTCCTCACTTATACTGTTCACCTGGTGACATGTCCCGTCTGTATTAACCCATCAGGTGAACACACTCGCCTCACTTATGCTGTTCATCTGGTAACATGTCCCGTGAATATTAAACCATCAGGGGAACACACTCTCCTCACTTATGCTGTTCACCTGGTAACATGTCCCGTGTATATTAAACCATCAGGGGAACACACTCTCCTCACTTATACTGTTCAGCTGGTAACATGTCCCGTGCGTGTTAAACCATCAGGGGAACACATTCTCCTCACTTATACTGTTCACCTGGTAACATGTCCCGTGCGTGTTCAACCATCAGGGGAACACACTCTCCTCACATATACTGTTCCCCTGGTGAAATGTCCCGTGTGTATTAAACCATCAGGGGAACACACTCTCCTCACATATGCTGTTCACCTGGTGAAATGTCCCTTGTGTATTAAACAATCAGGGGATCACACTCTCCTCACTTATACTGTTCACCTGCTGACATGTCCCGGGTATATTAAACCATCAGCGGAACACACTCTCCTCACTTATACTGTTCAACTGGTAACATGCCCTGTGTATATTAAACCATCAGGGGAACACACTCTCCTCACTTATACTGTTCACCTGGTAACATGTCCCGTGTATATTAAACCATCAGGGGAACACACTCCTCCTCATTTATACTGTTCATCTGGTAACATGTCCCGTCATTATTAAACCATCAGGGGAACACACTCCCCTCACTTATACTGTTCACATGGTGACATGTCCCGTGTGTATTAAACAATCAGGGGAACAAACTCTCCTCACTTATACAGTTCACCCGGTGACATGTCCCGTGCGTGTTAAACCATCAAGGGAACACACTCTCCTCACTTATACTGTTCAGCTGGTAACATGTCCCGTGTATATTAAACCATCAGGGGAAAACACTCTCCTCACTTATACTGTTCACCTGGTGACATGTCTCGTGTGTATTAAACAATCAGGGGAACACACTCTCCTCACTTATACTGTTCATGTGGTAACATGTCCCCTGTATATTAAACCATCAGGGGAACACACTCTCCTCACTAATACTGTTCATCTGGTAACATGTCCCCTGTATATTAAACCATCAGGGGAACACACTCTCCTCACTTATACTGTTCACCTGGTGACATGTCCCGTGAGCATTAAACAATCTGGGGAAGACACTCTCCTCACTTATACTGTTCACCTGGTAACATGTCCAGTGTATATTAAACCATCAGGGGAATACACTCTCCTCACTTATACTGTTCACCTGGAAACATGTCCTGTGAATATTAAACCATCAGGGGAAAGCACTCTCCTCACTTAGACTTTTCTCCTGGTAACATGTCCCGTGCGTATTAAACCATCAGGGGAACACACTCTCCTCACTTATACTGTTCATCTGGTAACATGTCCCGTCAGTATTAAACCATCAGTGGAACACTCTCTCCTCACTTATACTGTTCACCTGGTAACATGTCCTGTTTGCATTCAACCATCAGGGGAACACACTCTCCTCACTTATACTGTTCATCTGGTAACATGTCCCGTCAGTATTAAACCATCAGTGGAACACTCTCTCCTCACTTATACTGTTCAGCTGGTAACATATCCTGTGTGTATTATACCATCAGGGGCACACACTCTCCTCACTGAGACTGTTTATCTGGTAACATGTCCCGTCAGTATTAAACCATCTGGAGAACACATTCTCCTCACTTATACTGTTCACCTGGAAACATGTCACGTGAATATTAAACCATCAGGGGAAAGCACTCTGCTCACTTAGACTTTTCTCTTTTTAACATATCCCGTGCGTATTAAACAAACAGGGGAACACATTCTCCTCACTTATACTGTTGACCTGGTAACATGTCCCGTGTGTATTAAACAATCAGGGGAACACATTATCCTCACGTTTTCTGTTCACTTGGTAACATGTCCCGTGCGTATTAAACAAACAGGGGAACACATTCTCCTCACTTACACGGTTCACCTGGTAACATGTCCCGAGCGTATTAAACAATCTGGGTACACACTCTCTTCACTAATACTGTTCACCTGGTAACATGTCCTGTGTATATTAAACCATCAATGGAACACACTGTCCTCACTTATACTGTTCACCTGGTAACATGTCCTGTGTATATTAAAACATCAGGGGAACAGACTCTCCTCACTTACACTGTTCACCTGGTAACATGTCCCGTGTATATTAAACGATCAGGGGAAAACACTCTCCTCACTTATACTGTTCACCTGGCAACATGTCCCGTGCGTGTTAAACCATCAGGGGAACACACTCTCCTCACTTATACTGTTCACCTGGAATCATGTCCCGTGAATATTAAACCATCAGGGGAAAGCACTCTCCTCACTTAGACTTTTCTCCTGGTAACATGTCCCGTGTATATTAAATCATCAGGGGAACACACTCTCCTCACTTATACTGTTCATCTGGTAACATGCCCTGTGTGTATTAAACAATCAGGGGAACACACTCTCCTCACTGAGACTGTTCATCTGGTAACATGTCCCGTCAGTATTAAACCATCAGGGGAACACACTCTCCTCACTTATACAGTTCACTTGGTGACATGTCCCGTGTGTATTAAACCATCAGGGGAAAGCACTCTCCTCACTTAGACTTTTCTCTTGGTAACATATCCCGTGTATATTAAACCATCAGGAGAACACACTCTCCTCACTTACACTGTTCACCTGGAAACATGTCCCGTGAATATTAAACCATCAGGGGAAAGCACTCTCCTCACTTATACTGTTCACCTGGTAACATGTCCCGTGCGTATTAAACAAACAGGGGAACACATTCTCCTCACTTATACTGTTCACCTGGTAACATGTCCCGTGTGTATTAAACAATCAGGGGAACACATTCCCCTCACTTATCCTGTTCACTTGGTAACATGTCCCGTGCGTATTAAAAAAACAGGAGAACACATTCTCCTCTCTTATACTGTTCATCTGGTAACATGTCCCGTGCGTATTTAACAATCAGGGGAACACACTCTCCTCACTTATACTGTTCACCTGGTAACATGTCCTGTGTATATTAAAACATCAGGGGAACACACTCTCCTCACTTACACTGTTCAACTGGTAACATGCCCTGTATATATTAAACCATCAGGGGAACACAATCTCCTCACTTATACTGTTTACCTGGTAACATGACCCGTGTATATTAAACCATCAGGGGAACAGACTGTCCTCACTTATACTGTTGACCTGGTAACATATCCCGTGTATATAAAACCATCAGGGGAACACACTCTCCTCACTTATACTGTTCACCTGGTAACATATCCCGTGTATATAAAACCATCAGGGGAACATACTCTCCTCACTTACACAGTTCACCTGGTAAAATGTCCTGTGTGCATTAAACCATCAGGGGAACACACTCTCCTCACTTAGACAGTTCTCTTGGTGACATGTCCCGTCAGTATTAAACCATCAGGGGAACACACTCTCCTCACTTATACTGTTCACCTGGGAACATGTCCCATGTATATTAAACCATCAGGGGAACACACTCTCCTCACTTATACTGTTCACCTGGTAACATGTCCCGTGTATATTAAACCATCAGGGGAACACACTCTCCTCACTTATACTGTTCACCTGGTAACATGTCCCGTGAGTATTAAACAATCTGGGGAACACACTCTCCTCACTTATACTGTTCACCTGGTAACATGTCCCGTCTGTATTAACCCATCAGGTGAACACACTCGCCTCACTTATGCTGTTCATCTGGTAACATGTCCCGTGAATATTACACCATCAGGGGAACACACTCTCCTCACTTATCCTGTTTACCTGGTAACATGACCCGTGTATATTAAACCATCAGGGGAACAGACTGTCCTCACTTATACTGTTGACCTGGTAACATATCCCGTGTATATAAAACCATCAGGGGAACACACTCTCCTCACTTATACTGTTCACCTGGTAACATATCCCGTGTATATAAAACCATCAGGGGAACATACTCTCCTCACTTACACAGTTCACCTGGTAAAATGTCCTGTGTGCATTAAACCATCAGGGGAACACACTCTCCTCACTTAGACAGTTCTCTTGGTGACATGTCCCGTCAGTATTAAACCATCAGGGGAACACACTCTCCTCACTTATACTGTTCACCTGGGAACATATCCCATGTATATTAAACCATCAGGGGAACACACTCTCCTCACTTATACTGTTCACCTGGTAACATGTCCCGTGTATATTAAACCATCAGGGGAACACACTCTCCTCACTTATACTGTTCACCTGGTAACATGTCCCGTGTGTGTAAAACCATCAGGGGAACACACTCTCCTCACTTATACTTTTCACCTGGTAACATGTCCCGTGAGTATTAAACAATCTGGGGAACACACTCTCCTCACTTATACTGTTCACCTGGTAACATGTCCCGTCTGTATTAACCCATCAGGTGAACACACTCGCCTCACTTATGCTGTTCATCTGGTAACATGTCCCGTGAATATTACACCATCAGGGGAACACACTCTCCTCACTTATACTGTTCTCCTGGTAACATGTCCCGTGTATATTAAACCATCAGTGGAACACACTCTCCTCACTTATACTGTTCACCTGGTAACATGTCCCGTGTATATTAAACCATCAGGGGAACACATTCTCCTCACTTATACTGTTCACCTGGTGACATGTCCCGTCTGTATTAACCCATCAGGTGAACACACTCGCCTCACTTATGCTGTTCATCTGGTAACATGTCCCGTGAATATTAAACCATCAGGGGAACACACTCTCCTCAATTATACTGTTCACCTGGTAACATGTCCCGTGTATATTAAACCATCAGGGGAACACACTCTCCTCACTTATCCTGTTCACCTGGTGACATGTCCTGTGTGTATTAAACCATCAGGGGAACACACTCTCCTCACTTAAACTTTTCACCTGGTAACATGTACAGTGTATATTAAACCATCAGGGAATCACAATCTCCTCACTTATACTGTTCACCTGGTAACATGTCCCGTGTATATTAAACCATCAGGGGAAAGCACTCTCCTCACTTATACTGTTCACCTGGTAAGATGTCCCGTGTATATTGAACCATCAGGGGAACACACTCTCCTCACTTAAACTGTTCACCTGGTAACATGTCCAGTGTATATTAAACCATCAGGGAAACACACTCTCCTCACTTATACTGTTCACCTGGTAACATGTCCCGTGTATATTAAACCATCAGGGGAAAGCACTCTCCTCACTTATACTGTTCACCTGGTAAGATGTCCCGTGTATATTAAACCATCAGGGGCACACATTCTCCTCACTTAAACTGTTCCGCTGGTAACATGTCCCGCGTGCATTAAACAATCAGGGGAACACACTCTCCTCACTTATACTGTTCACCTGGTAAAATGTCCTGTGTGCATTAAACCATCAGGAGAACACACTCTCCTCACTTATACAGTTCACTTGGTGACATGTCCCGTGCGTATTAAACCATCAGGTGAACACACTGTCCTCACTTATACTGTTCACCTGGTAACATGTCCCGTGTATATAAAAACATCAGGGGAACACACTCTCCTCACTTATACTGTTCACCTGGTAACATGTCCCGTGTATGTTAAACCATCAGGGGAACACACTCTCCTCACCTATACTGTTCACCTGGTAACATGTCCTGTGTATATTAAACCATCAGGGGAACACACTCTCCTCACCTATACTGTTCACCTGGTAACATGTCCCGTGTGTATTAAACCATCAGGGGAACACACTCTCCTCACGTATACTGTTCACCTGATAACATGTCCCGTGTGTATTAAAGCATCAGGGGAACACACTCTCCTCACTTATACTTTTCACCTGATTACATGAGTCGTGTGTTTTAAAGCATCAGGGGAACACACTCTCCTCACTTATGCAGTTCACCTGATAACATGTCCCGTATGTATTAAGTCATCAGGGGAACACACTCTCCTCACTTATCCTGTTCACCTGGTAACATGCCCTGTGTATATTAAACCATCAGGAGAACACACTCTCTTCACTTATCCTGTTCACCTGGTAACATGTCCCTTGTATATTAAACCATCAGGGGAACACACTCTCCTCACTTATACTGTTCACCTGGTAACATGTCCCGTGTATATTAAACCATCAGGGGAACACTCTCTCCTCACTTATACTGTTCACCTGGTAAAATGTCCTGTGTGCATTAAAACATCAGGGGAACACACTCTCCTCACTTATACAGTTCACTTGGTGACATGTCCCGTGTATAGTAAAGCATCAGGGGAACAAACTCTCCTCACTTATAGTGTTCACCAAGTGACATGTCCCGTGCGTATTAAACCATCAGGTGAACAAACTCTCCTCACTTATACTGTTCATCTGGTAACATGTCCCGTGTATATTAAACCATCAGGGGAACACACTCTCCTCACTTATACTGTTCATCTGGAAACATGTCCCGTGTATGTTAACCCATCAGGGAACACACTCTCCTCACTTATGCTGTTCACCTGGTAACATGTCCCGTGTATATTAAACCATCAGGGGAACTCACTCTCCTCACTTATACTGTTCATCTGGTAACATGTCCCGTCAGTATTAAGCCATCAGTGGAACACACTCTCCTGACTTATACAGTTCACTTGGTGACATGTCCCGTGCGTATTAAACCATCAGGTGAACACAATCTCCTCACTTATACTGTTCACCTGGTAACATGTCCCGTGTATATTAAACCATCAGGGGAACACACTCTCCTCACTTATACTGTTCACCTGGTAACATGTCCCGTGTGTATTGAACAAACAGGGGAACACACTGTCCTCACTTATACTGTTCTCCTGGTAACATGTCCCGTGTATATTAAACCATCAAGGGAACACACTCTCCTCACTTATACTGTTCATCTGGTAACATGTCCCGTGCATATTAAACCATCAGGGGAACACATTCTGCTCACTTACACAGTTCACCTGGTAAAATGTCCTGTGTGCATTAAACCATCAGGGGAACACACTCTCCTCACTTATACTGTTCACCTGGTAACATAGCCCGTGTATTTAAAACCATCAGGGGAACACACTCTCGTCACTTACACAGTTCACCTGGTAAAATGTCCTGTGTGCATTAAACCATCAGGGGAACAAACTCTCCTCACTTATACAGTTCACTTGGTGACATGTCCCGTCAGTATTAAACCATCAGGGGAACACACTCTCCTCACTTATACTGTTCACCTGGTAACATGTCCTTTGAATATTTAACCATCAGGGGAAAACATTCTGCTCACTTATACTGTTCACATGGTGACATGTCCCGTGCGTATTAAACAATCAGGGGAACACACTCTCCTCACTTATACTGTTCACCCGGTGACATGTCCCGTGTGTATTAAACAATCAGGGGAACACACTCTCCTCACTTATACTGTTCACCTGGTAACATGTCCCGTGTATATTAAACCATCAGGGGAACACACTCTCCTCACTTATACTGTTCACCTGGTAACATGTCCCGGGTATATTAAAACATCTGGGGAACACACTCTTCTCACTTATACTGTTCACCTGGTAACATGTCCCGTGTGTGTAAAACCATCAGGGGAACACACTCTCCTCACTTATACTTTTCACCTGTTAACATGTCCCGTGAGTATTAAACAATCTGGGGAACACACTCTCCTCACTTATACTGTTCACCTGGTGACATGTCCCGTCTGTATTAACCCATCAGGTGAACACACTCGCCTCACTTATGCTGTTCATCTGGTAACATGTCCCGTGAATATTAAACCATCAGGGGAACACACTCTCCTCACTTATGCTGTTCACCTGGTAACATGTCCCGTGTATATTAAACCATCAGGGGAACACACTCTCCTCACTTATACTGTTCAGCTGGTAACATGTCCCGTGCGTGTTAAACCATCAGGGGAACACATTCTCCTCACTTATACTGTTCACCTGGTAACATGTCCCGTGCGTGTTCAACCATCAGGGGAACACACTCTCCTCACATATACTGTTCCCCTGGTGAAATGTCCCGTGTGTATTAAACCATCAGGGGAACACACTCTCCTCACATATGCTGTTCACCTGGTGAAATGTCCCTTGTGTATTAAACAATCAGGGGATCACACTCTCCTCACTTATACTGTTCACCTGCTGACATGTCCCGGGTATATTAAACCATCAGCGGAACACACTCTCCTCACTTATACTGTTCAACTGGTAACATGCCCTGTGTATATTAAACCATCAGGGGAACACACTCTCCTCACTTATACTGTTCACCTGGTAACATGTCCCGTGTATATTAAACCATCAGGGGAACACACTCCTCCTCATTTATACTGTTCATCTGGTAACATGTCCCGTCATTATTAAACCATCAGGGGAACACACTCCCCTCACTTATACTGTTCACATGGTGACATGTCCCGTGTGTATTAAACAATCAGGGGAACAAACTCTCCTCACTTATACAGTTCACCCGGTGACATGTCCCGTGCGTGTTAAACCATCAAGGGAACACACTCTCCTCACTTATACTGTTCAGCTGGTAACATGTCCCGTGTATATTAAACCATCAGGGGAAAACACTCTCCTCACTTATACTGTTCACCTGGTGACATGTCTCGTGTGTATTAAACAATCAGGGGAACACACTCTCCTCACTTATACTGTTCATGTGGTAACATGTCCCCTGTATATTAAACCATCAGGGGAACACACTCTCCTCACTAATACTGTTCATCTGGTAACATGTCCCCTGTATATTAAACCATCAGGGGAACACACTCTCCTCACTTATACTGTTCACCTGGTGACATGTCCCGTGAGCATTAAACAATCTGGGGAAGACACTCTCCTCACTTATACTGTTCACCTGGTAACATGTCCAGTGTATATTAAACCATCAGGGGAATACACTCTCCTCACTTATACTGTTCACCTGGAAACATGTCCTGTGAATATTAAACCATCAGGGGAAAGCACTCTCCTCACTTAGACTTTTCTCCTGGTAACATGTCCCGTGCGTATTAAACCATCAGGGGAACACACTCTCCTCACTTATACTGTTCATCTGGTAACATGTCCCGTCAGTATTAAACCATCAGTGGAACACTCTCTCCTCACTTATACTGTTCACCTGGTAACATGTCCTGTTTGCATTCAACCATCAGGGGAACACACTCTCCTCACTTATACTGTTCATCTGGTAACATGTCCCGTCAGTATTAAACCATCAGTGGAACACTCTCTCCTCACTTATACTGTTCAGCTGGTAACATATCCTGTGTGTATTATACCATCAGGGGCACACACTCTCCTCACTGAGACTGTTTATCTGGTAACATGTCCCGTCAGTATTAAACCATCTGGAGAACACATTCTCCTCACTTATACTGTTCACCTGGAAACATGTCACGTGAATATTAAACCATCAGGGGAAAGCACTCTGCTCACTTAGACTTTTCTCTTTTTAACATATCCCGTGCGTATTAAACAAACAGGGGAACACATTCTCCTCACTTATACTGTTGACCTGGTAACATGTCCCGTGTGTATTAAACAATCAGGGGAACACATTATCCTCACGTTTTCTGTTCACTTGGTAACATGTCCCGTGCGTATTAAACAAACAGGGGAACACATTCTCCTCACTTACACGGTTCACCTGGTAACATGTCCCGAGCGTATTAAACAATCTGGGTACACACTCTCTTCACTAATACTGTTCACCTGGTAACATGTCCTGTGTATATTAAACCATCAATGGAACACACTGTCCTCACTTATACTGTTCACCTGGTAACATGTCCTGTGTATATTAAAACATCAGGGGAACAGACTCTCCTCACTTACACTGTTCACCTGGTAACATGTCCCGTGTATATTAAACGATCAGGGGAAAACACTCTCCTCACTTATACTGTTCACCTGGCAACATGTCCCGTGCGTGTTAAACCATCAGGGGAACACACTCTCCTCACTTATACTGTTCACCTGGAATCATGTCCCGTGAATATTAAACCATCAGGGGAAAGCACTCTCCTCACTTAGACTTTTCTCCTGGTAACATGTCCCGTGTATATTAAATCATCAGGGGAACACACTCTCCTCACTTATACTGTTCATCTGGTAACATGCCCTGTGTGTATTAAACAATCAGGGGAACACACTCTCCTCACTGAGACTGTTCATCTGGTAACATGTCCCGTCAGTATTAAACCATCAGGGGAACACACTCTCCTCACTTATACAGTTCACTTGGTGACATGTCCCGTGTGTATTAAACCATCAGGGGAAAGCACTCTCCTCACTTAGACTTTTCTCTTGGTAACATATCCCGTGTATATTAAACCATCAGGAGAACACACTCTCCTCACTTACACTGTTCACCTGGAAACATGTCCCGTGAATATTAAACCATCAGGGGAAAGCACTCTCCTCACTTATACTGTTCACCTGGTAACATGTCCCGTGCGTATTAAACAAACAGGGGAACACATTCTCCTCACTTATACTGTTCACCTGGTAACATGTCCCGTGTGTATTAAACAATCAGGGGAACACATTCCCCTCACTTATCCTGTTCACTTGGTAACATGTCCCGTGCGTATTAAAAAAACAGGAGAACACATTCTCCTCTCTTATACTGTTCATCTGGTAACATGTCCCGTGCGTATTTAACAATCAGGGGAACACACTCTCCTCACTTATACTGTTCACCTGGTAACATGTCCTGTGTATATTAAAACATCAGGGGAACACACTCTCCTCACTTACACTGTTCAACTGGTAACATGCCCTGTATATATTAAACCATCAGGGGAACACAATCTCCTCACTTATACTGTTTACCTGGTAACATGACCCGTGTATATTAAACCATCAGGGGAACAGACTGTCCTCACTTATACTGTTGACCTGGTAACATATCCCGTGTATATAAAACCATCAGGGGAACACACTCTCCTCACTTATACTGTTCACCTGGTAACATATCCCGTGTATATAAAACCATCAGGGGAACATACTCTCCTCACTTACACAGTTCACCTGGTAAAATGTCCTGTGTGCATTAAACCATCAGGGGAACACACTCTCCTCACTTAGACAGTTCTCTTGGTGACATGTCCCGTCAGTATTAAACCATCAGGGGAACACACTCTCCTCACTTATACTGTTCACCTGGGAACATGTCCCATGTATATTAAACCATCAGGGGAACACACTCTCCTCACTTATACTGTTCACCTGGTAACATGTCCCGTGTATATTAAACCATCAGGGGAACACACTCTCCTCACTTATACTGTTCACCTGGTAACATGTCCCGTGAGTATTAAACAATCTGGGGAACACACTCTCCTCACTTATACTGTTCACCTGGTAACATGTCCCGTCTGTATTAACCCATCAGGTGAACACACTCGCCTCACTTATGCTGTTCATCTGGTAACATGTCCCGTGAATATTACACCATCAGGGGAACACACTCTCCTCACTTATCCTGTTTACCTGGTAACATGACCCGTGTATATTAAACCATCAGGGGAACAGACTGTCCTCACTTATACTGTTGACCTGGTAACATATCCCGTGTATATAAAACCATCAGGGGAACACACTCTCCTCACTTATACTGTTCACCTGGTAACATATCCCGTGTATATAAAACCATCAGGGGAACATACTCTCCTCACTTACACAGTTCACCTGGTAAAATGTCCTGTGTGCATTAAACCATCAGGGGAACACACTCTCCTCACTTAGACAGTTCTCTTGGTGACATGTCCCGTCAGTATTAAACCATCAGGGGAACACACTCTCCTCACTTATACTGTTCACCTGGGAACATATCCCATGTATATTAAACCATCAGGGGAACACACTCTCCTCACTTATACTGTTCACCTGGTAACATGTCCCGTGTATATTAAACCATCAGGGGAACACACTCTCCTCACTTATACTGTTCACCTGGTAACATGTCCCGTGTGTGTAAAACCATCAGGGGAACACACTCTCCTCACTTATACTTTTCACCTGGTAACATGTCCCGTGAGTATTAAACAATCTGGGGAACACACTCTCCTCACTTATACTGTTCACCTGGTAACATGTCCCGTCTGTATTAACCCATCAGGTGAACACACTCGCCTCACTTATGCTGTTCATCTGGTAACATGTCCCGTGAATATTACACCATCAGGGGAACACACTCTCCTCACTTATACTGTTCTCCTGGTAACATGTCCCGTGTATATTAAACCATCAGTGGAACACACTCTCCTCACTTATACTGTTCACCTGGTAACATGTCCCGTGTATATTAAACCATCAGGGGAACACATTCTCCTCACTTATACTGTTCACCTGGTGACATGTCCCGTCTGTATTAACCCATCAGGTGAACACACTCGCCTCACTTATGCTGTTCATCTGGTAACATGTCCCGTGAATATTAAACCATCAGGGGAACACACTCTCCTCAATTATACTGTTCACCTGGTAACATGTCCCGTGTATATTAAACCATCAGGGGAACACACTCTCCTCACTTATCCTGTTCACCTGGTGACATGTCCTGTGTGTATTAAACCATCAGGGGAACACACTCTCCTCACTTAAACTTTTCACCTGGTAACATGTACAGTGTATATTAAACCATCAGGGAATCACAATCTCCTCACTTATACTGTTCACCTGGTAACATGTCCCGTGTATATTAAACCATCAGGGGAAAGCACTCTCCTCACTTATACTGTTCACCTGGTAAGATGTCCCGTGTATATTGAACCATCAGGGGAACACACTCTCCTCACTTAAACTGTTCACCTGGTAACATGTCCAGTGTATATTAAACCATCAGGGAAACACACTCTCCTCACTTATACTGTTCACCTGGTAACATGTCCCGTGTATATTAAACCATCAGGGGAAAGCACTCTCCTCACTTATACTGTTCACCTGGTAAGATGTCCCGTGTATATTAAACCATCAGGGGCACACATTCTCCTCACTTAAACTGTTCCGCTGGTAACATGTCCCGCGTGCATTAAACAATCAGGGGAACACACTCTCCTCACTTATACTGTTCACCTGGTAAAATGTCCTGTGTGCATTAAACCATCAGGAGAACACACTCTCCTCACTTATACAGTTCACTTGGTGACATGTCCCGTGCGTATTAAACCATCAGGTGAACACACTGTCCTCACTTATACTGTTCACCTGGTAACATGTCCCGTGTATATAAAAACATCAGGGGAACACACTCTCCTCACTTATACTGTTCACCTGGTAACATGTCCCGTGTATGTTAAACCATCAGGGGAACACACTCTCCTCACCTATACTGTTCACCTGGTAACATGTCCTGTGTATATTAAACCATCAGGGGAACACACTCTCCTCACCTATACTGTTCACCTGGTAACATGTCCCGTGTGTATTAAACCATCAGGGGAACACACTCTCCTCACGTATACTGTTCACCTGATAACATGTCCCGTGTGTATTAAAGCATCAGGGGAACACACTCTCCTCACTTATACTTTTCACCTGATTACATGAGTCGTGTGTTTTAAAGCATCAGGGGAACACACTCTCCTCACTTATGCAGTTCACCTGATAACATGTCCCGTATGTATTAAGTCATCAGGGGAACACACTCTCCTCACTTATCCTGTTCACCTGGTAACATGCCCTGTGTATATTAAACCATCAGGAGAACACACTCTCTTCACTTATCCTGTTCACCTGGTAACATGTCCCTTGTATATTAAACCATCAGGGGAACACACTCTCCTCACTTATACTGTTCACCTGGTAACATGTCCCGTGTATATTAAACCATCAGGGGAACACTCTCTCCTCACTTATACTGTTCACCTGGTAAAATGTCCTGTGTGCATTAAAACATCAGGGGAACACACTCTCCTCACTTATACAGTTCACTTGGTGACATGTCCCGTGTATATTAAAGCATCAGGGGAACAAACTCTCCTCACTTATAGTGTTCACCAAGTGACATGTCCCGTGCGTATTAAACCATCAGGTGAACAAACTCTCCTCACTTATACTGTTCATCTGGTAACATGTCCCGTGTATATTAAACCATCAGGGGAACACACTCTCCTCACTTATACTGTTCATCTGGAAACATGTCCCGTGTATGTTAACCCATCAGGGAACACACTCTCCTCACTTATGCTGTTCACCTGGTAACATGTCCCGTGTATATTAAACCATCAGGGGAACTCACTCTCCTCACTTATACTGTTCATCTGGTAACATGTCCCGTCAGTATTAAGCCATCAGTGGAACACACTCTCCTGACTTATACAGTTCACTTGGTGACATGTCCCGTGCGTATTAAACCATCAGGTGAACACAATCTCCTCACTTATACTGTTCACCTGGTAACATGTCCCGTGTATATTAAACCATCAGGGGAACACACTCTCCTCACTTATACTGTTCACCTGGTAACATGTCCCGTGTGTATTGAACAAACAGGGGAACACACTGTCCTCACTTATACTGTTCTCCTGGTAACATGTCCCGTGTATATTAAACCATCAGTGGAACACACTCTCCTCACTTATACTGTTCACCTGGTAACATGTCCCGTGTATATTAAACCATCAGGGGAACACATTCTCCTCACTTATACTGTTCACCTGGTGACATGTCCCGTCTGTATTAACCCATCAGGTGAACACACTCGCCTCACTTATGCTGTTCATCTGGTAACATGTCCCGTGAATATTAAACCATCAGGGGAACACACTCTCCTCAATTATACTGTTCACCTGGTAACATGTCCCGTGTATATTAAACCATCAGGGGAACACACTCTCCTCACTTATCCTGTTCACCTGGTGACATGTCCTGTGTGTATTAAACCATCAGGGGAACACACTCTCCTCACTTAAACCTTTCACCTGGTAACATGTACAGTGTATATTAAACCATCAGGGAAACACAATCTCCTCACTTATACTGTTCACCTGGTAACATGTCCCGTGTATATTAAACCATCAGGGGAAAGCACTCTCCTCACTTATACTGTTCACCTGGTAAGATGTCCCGTGTATATTGAACCATCAGGGGAACACACTCTCCTCACTTAAACTGTTCACCTGGTAACATGTCCAGTGTATATTAAACCATCAGGGAAACACACTCTCCCCACTTATACTGTTCACCTGGTAACATGTCCCGTGTATATTAAACCATCAGGGGAAAGCACTCTCCTCACTTATACTGTTCACCTGGTAAGATGTCCCGTGTATATTAAACCATCAGGGGCACACATTCTCCTCACTTAAACTGTTCCGCTGGTAACATGTCCCGCGTGCATTAAACAATCAGGGGAACACACTCTCCTCACTTATACTGTTCACCTGGTAAAATGTCCTGTGTGCATTAAACCATCAGGAGAACACACTCTCCTCACTTATACAGTTCACTTGGTGACATGTCCCGTGCGTATTAAACCATCAGGTGAACACATTGTCCTCACTTATACTGTTCACCTGGTAACATGTCCCGTGTATATAAAAACATCAGGGGAACACACTCTCCTCACTTATACTGTTCACCTGGTAACATGTCCCGTGTATGTTAAACCATCAGGGGAACACACTCTCCTCACCTATACTGTTCACCTGGTAACATGTCCTGTGTATATTAAACCATCAGGGGAACACACTCTCCTCACCTATACTGTTCACCTGGTAACATGTCCCGTGTGTATTAAACCATCAGGGGAACACACTCTCCTCACGTATACTGTTCACCTGATAACATGTCCCGTGTGTATTAAAGCATCAGGGGAACACACTCTCCTCACTTATACTTTTCACCTGATTACATGAGTCGTGTGTTTTAAAGCATCAGGGGAACACACTCTCCTCACTTATGCAGTTCACCTGATAACATGTCCCGTATGTATTAAGTCATCAGGGGAACACACTCTCCTCACTTATCCTGTTCACCTGGTAACATGCCCTGTGTATATTAAACCATCAGGGGAACACACTCTCTTCACTTATCCTGTTCACCTGGTAACATGTCCCTTGTATATTAAACCATCAGGGGAACACACTCTCCTCACTTCTACTGTTCACCTGGTAACATGTCCCGTGTATATTAAACCATCAGGGGAACACTCTCTCCTCACTTATACTGTTCACCTGGTAAAATGTCCTGTGTGCATTAAAACATCAGGGGAACACACTCTCCTCACTTATACAGTTCACTTGGTGACATGTCCCGTGTATATTAAAGCATCAGGGGAACAAACTCTCCTCACTTATAGTGTTCACCAAGTGACATGTCCCGTGCGTATTAAACCATCAGGTGAACAAACTCTCCTCACTTATACTGTTCATCTGGTAACATGTCCCGTGTATATTAAACCATCAGGGGAACACACTCTCCTCACTTATACTGTTCATCTGGAAACATGTCCCGTGTATGTTAACCCATCAGGGAACACACTCTCCTCACTTATGCTGTTCACCTGGTAACATGTCCCGTGTATATTAAACCATCAGGGGAACTCACTCTCCTCACTTATACTGTTCATCTGGTAACATGTCCCGTCAGTATTAAGCCATCAGTGGAACACACTCTCCTGACTTATACAGTTCACTTGGTGACATGTCCCGTGCGTATTAAACCATCAGGTGAACACAATCTCCTCACTTATACTGTTCACCTGGTAACATGTCCCGTGTATATTAAACCATCAGGGGAACACACTCTCCTCACTTATACTGTTCACCTGGTAACATGTCCCGTGTGTATTGAACAAACAGGGGAACACACTGTCCTCACTTATACTGTTCACCTGGTAACATGTCCCGTGTATATTAAAACATCAGGAGAACACACTCTCCTCACTTATACAGTTCACTTGGTGACATGTCCCGTGCGTATTAAACCATCAGGTGAACACACTCTCCTCACTTATACTGTTCACCTGGTAACATGTCCCGTGTATGTTAAACCATCAGGGGAACACACTCTCCTCACCTATACTGTTCACCTGGTGACACGTCCCGTCAGTATTAAACCATCAGGGGAACACACTCTCCTCACTTATACTGTTCACCTGGTAACATGTCCCGTGTATATTAAACAATCAGGGGAACACACTCTCCTCACTTATACTGTTCACCTGGTAACATGTCCCGTGTATATTAAACAATCAGGGGAACACACTCTCCTCACTTATACTGTTCACCTGGCAACATGTCCCGTAATATTAATCAATCTGGTGAACACACTCTCCTCACTTATACTGTTCACCTGGTAACATGTCCCGTGTATATTAAACAATCAGGGGAACACACTCTCCTCACTTATACTGTTCACCTGGCAACATGTCCCGTAATATTAATCAATCTGGTGAACACACTCTCCTCACTTATACTGTTCACCTGGTGACATGTCCCGTGTGTATTAAACAATCAGGGGAACACACTCTCCTCACTTATACTGTTCACCTGGTAACATGTCCCGTGTATATTAAACCATCAGGGGAACATACTGTCCTCACTTATACTGTTCACCTGGTAACATGTCCTGTGTGTATTAAACAATCAGGGGAATACACTCTCCTCACTTACGCTGTTCACCTGGTAACATGTCCCGTGTATATTAAACCATAAGGGGAACACACTCTCCTCGCTTATACTGTTCACCTGGAAACATGTCCCGTGCATATTAAACAATCAGGGGAACACACTCTCCTCACTTATACTGTTCACCTGGTAACATGTCCTGTTTGCATTAAACCATCAGGGGAACACACTCTCCTCACTTATATTGTTTAGCTGGTAACATATCCTGTGTGTATTAAACCATCAGGGGAACACACTCTCCTCACTTATACTGTTCACCTGGAAACGTGTCCCGTGAATATTAAACCATCAGGGGAAAGCACTCTCCTCACTTAGACTTTTCTCTTTTTAACATATCCCGTGCGTATTAAACAAACAGGGGAACACATTCTCCTCACTTATACTGTTGACCTGGTAACATGTCCCGTGTGTATTAAACAATCAGGGGAACACATTCTCCTCACTTTTTCTATTCACTTGGTAACATGTCCCGTGCGTATTAAACAAACAGGGGAACACATTATCCTCACTTATACTGTTGACCTGGTAACATGTCCCGTGTGTATTAAACAATCAGGGGAACACATTCTCCTCACTTTTTCTGTTCACTTGGTAACATGTCCCGTGCGTATTAAACAAACAGGGCAACACACTCTCCTCACAAATACTGTTCACCTGGTAACATGTCCTGTGTATATTAAACCATCAATGGAACACACTGTCCTCACTTATACTGTTCACCTGGTAACATGTCCTGTGTATATTAAAACATCAGGGGAACACACTCTCCTCACTTACACTGTTCACCTGGTAACATGTCCCGTGTGCATTAAACAATCAGGGGAGCACACTCTCCTCACTTATACTGTTCACCTGATAACATGTCCCGTGTGTATTAAACCATCAGGGGAACACACTCTCCTCACTTATACTGTTCACCTGATAACATGTCCCGTGTGTATTAAAGCATCAGGGGAACACACTCTCCTCACTTATATGGTTCACCTGATTACATGAGTCGTGTGTTTTAAAGCATCAGGGGAACACACTCTCCTCACTTATGCAGTTCACCTGATAACATGTCCCGTATGTATTAAGTCATCAGGGGAACACACTCTCCTCACTTATCCTGTTCACCTGGTAACATGCCCTGTGTATATTAAACCATCAGGGGAACACACTCTCTTCATTTATCCTGTTCACCTGGTAACATGTCCCGTGTATATTAAACCATCAGGGGAACACACTCTCCTCACTTATACTCTTCAACTGGTAACATTTCCCGTTTATATTAAACCATCAGGGGAACACACTCTCCTCACTTATACTGTTCACCTGGTAACATGTCCCGTGTATATTAAACCATCAGGGGAACACTCTCTCCTCACTTATACTGTTCACCTGGTAAAATGTCCTGTGTGCATTAAAACATCAGGGGAACACACTCTCCTCACTTATACAGTTCACTTGGTGACATGTCCCGTGTATATTAAAGCATCAGGGGAACAAACTCTCCTCACTTATACTGTTCACCAAGTTACATGTCTCGTGCGTATTAAACCATCAGGTGAACAAACTCTCCTCACTTATACTGTTCATCTGGTAACATGTCCCGTGTATATTAAACCATCAGGGGAACACACTCTCCTCACTTATACTGTTCATCTGGAAACATGTCCCGCGTATGATAAACCATCAGGGGAACACACTCTCCTCACTTATGCTGTTCACCTGGTAACATGTCCCGCGTATGTTAAACCATCAGGGGAACTCACTCTCCTCACTTATACTGTTCACCTGGTAACATGTCCCGTCAGTATTAAGCCATCAGTGGAACACACTCTCCTCACTTATACTGTTCAGCTGGTGAAATGCCCCGTGTGTATTAAACAATTAGGGGAACACACTCTCCTCACTTATACTGTTCACCTGGTGACACGTCCCGTCAGTATTAAGCCATCAGGGGAACACACTCTCCTCACTTATACAGTTCACTTGGTGACATGTCCCGTGCGTATTAAACCATCAGGTGAACACAATCTCCTCACTTATACTGTTCACCTGGTAACATGTCCCGTGTATATTAAACCATCAGGGGAACACACTCTCCTCACTTATACTGTTCACCTGGTAACATGTCCCGTGTGTATTGAACAATCAGGGGAACACACTGTCCTCACTTATACTGTTCACCTGGTAACATGTCCCGTGTATATTAAAACATCAGGAGAACACACTGTCCTCACTAATACAGTTCACTTGGTGACATGTCCCGTGTGTATTAAACCATCAGGTGAACACACTCTCCTCACTTATACTGTTCACCTGGTAACATGTCCCGTGTATGTTAAACCATCAGGGGAACACACTCTCCTCACCTATACTGTTCACCTGGTGACACGTCCCGTCAGTATTAAACAATCAGGGGAACACACTCTCCTCACTTATACTGTTCACCTGGTGACACGTCCCGTCAGTATTAAGCCATCAGGGGAACACACTCTCCTCACTTATACTGTTCAACTGGTAACATGTCCCGTGTATATTAAACAATCAGGGGAACACACAGTCCTCACTTATACTGTTCACCTGGTAACATGTCCCGTGTATATTAAAACATCAGGAGAACACACTGTCCTCACTTATACAGTTCACTTGGTGACATGTCCCGTGCGTATTAAACCATCAGGTGAACACACTCTCCTCACTTATACTGTTCACCTGGTAACATGTCCCGTGTATGTTAAACCATCAGGGGAACACATTCTCCTCACCTATACTGTTCACCTGGTGACATGTCCCGTGTGTATTAAACAATCAGGGGAACACACTCTCCTCACTTATACTGTTCACCTGGTGACATGTCCCGGGTATATTAAACAATAAGGGGAACACACTCTCCTCACTTATACTGTTCACCTGGTGACATGTCCCGTCAGTATTAAGCCATCAGGGGAACACACTCTCCTCACTTATACAGTTCACTTGGTAACATGTCCCGTCAGTATTAAGCCATCAGGGGAACACACTCTCCTCACTTATACTGTTCACTTGGTGACATGTCCCGTGTGTATTAATCAATCAGGGGAACACACTCTCCTCTCTTATACTGTTCACCTGGTAACATGTCCCGTGTATATTAAACCATCAGGGGAACATACTGTCCTCACTTATACTGTTCACCTGGTAACATGTCCTGTGTGTATTAAACAATCAGGGGTATACACTCTCCTCACTTACACTGTTCACCTGGTAACATGTCCCGTGTATATTAAACCATAAGGGGAACACACTCTCCTCGCTTATACTGTTCACCTGGAAACATGTCCCGTGCATATTAAACAATCAGGGGAACACACTCTCCTCACTTATACTGTTTACCTGAACATGCCCCGTGTGTATTAAACCATCAGGGGAACACAATCTCCTCACTTATACTGTTCACCTGGTAACATGTCCCGTGTATATTAAACCATCAAGGGAACACACTCTACTCACTTATACTGTTCAACTGGTAACATATCCCGTGTATATTAAACTATCAGGGGAACATACTCTCCTCACTTATACTGTTCACCTGGTAACATATCCCGTGTATATTAAAACATCAGGGGAACACACTCTCCTCACATATACTGTTCACCGGGTAACATGTCGCGTGTATATTAAACCATCATGGGAACACACTCTCCTCACTTATACTGTTCACCGCGTAACATGTCCCGTGTATATTAAACCATCAGGGGAACACACTCTCCTCACTTATACTGTTCACCTGGTAACATGTCCTTTGAATATTTCACCATCAGGGGAAAACATTCTGCTCACTTATACTGTTCACATGGTGACATGTCCCGTGTGTATTAAACAATCAGGGGAACACACTCTCCTCACTTATACTGTTCACCTGGTAACATGTCCCGTCAGTATTAAACAATCAGGGGAAAACACTCTCCTCACTTATAGTGTTCATCTGGTAACATGTCCCGTGTATATTAAACCATCAGGGGAACACACTCTCCTCACTTATACTGTTCACCTGGTAACATGTCCCGTCATTATTAAACCATCAGGGGAACACACTCTCCTCACTTTTACTGTTCACCTGGTGACATGTCCCGTGTGTATTAAACCATCAGGGGAACACATTCTCCTCACTTATACTGTTCATCTGGTAACATGTCCCATCAGTATTAAACCATCAGGGGAACACACTCTCCTCAATTATACTGTTCACCTGCTGACATGTTCCGTGTATATTAAAACATCAGGGGAACAGACTCTCCTCACTTATACTGTTCACCCTGTAACATGTCCCGTGAGTATTAAACAATCAGGGGAACACACTCTCCTCACTTATACTGTTCATCTGGTAACATGTCCCGTGTATATTAAACCATCAGGGGAACACACTCTCCTCACTTATACTATTCACCTGGTAACATGTCCCGTGTATATTAAACCATCAGGGGAACACACTCTCCTCACTTATACTGTTCACCTGGTAACATGTCCCGTGTATATTAAACCATCAGGGGAACACATCCTCCTCACTTATACTTTTCAGCTGGTAACATGTCCTGTGTGCATTAAACCATCAGAGGAACACACTCTCCTCACTTATACTGTTCACCTGGTAACATGTCCTTTGCATATTTAACCATCAGGGGAAAACATTCTGCTCACTTATACTGTTCACCTGGTGACATGTCCCGTGTTTATTAAACAATCAGGGGAACACACTCTCCTCACTTATACTGTTCACCTGGTAACATGTCCTGTGTATATTAAACCATCAGGGGAACACACTCTCCTCAATTATACTGTTCACCTGGTAACATGCCCCGTGCGTGTTAAACCATCAGGGGAACACACTCTCCTCACTTATACTGTTCACCTGGTAACATGTCCCGTGAGTATTAAACAATCAGGGGAAAACACTATCCTCACTTATACTATTCACCAGATAATATGTCCAGTGTATATTAAACCATCAGGGGAACACATTCTCCTCACTTATACTGCTCACCTGGTAACATGTCCAGTTTGTATTAAACAATCAGGGGAATACACAATCCTCACTTATACTGTTCACCTGGTAACATGTCCCGTGTATATTAAACCATCAGGGGAACACACTCTCCTCACTTATACTGTTCACCTGGTAACATGTCCCGTGTAAAATAAACAATCAGGGGAACACACTCTCCTCACTTATACTGTTCACCTGGTAACATGTCCCGTGTGTATTAAACCATCAGGGGAACACACTCTCCTCACTTATGCTGTTCACCTGATAACATGTCCCGTGTGTATTAAACCATCAGGGGAACACACTCTCCTCACTTATACTGTTCACCTGGTAACATGTCCCGTGTATATTAAACAATCAGGGGAACACACTCTCCTCACTCATACTTTTCACCTGGGAACATGTCCCGTGTGCATTAAACCATCAGGGGAACACACTCTCCTCACTTGTACTGTTCAACTGGTAACATGTCCCGTGTATATTAAACAATCAGGGGAACACACTCTCCTCACTTATACTTTTCACCTGGGAACATGTCCCGTGTGCATTAAACCATCAGGGGAACACACTCTCCTCACTTATACTGTTCAACTGGTAACATTTCCCGTGTATATTGAACAATCAGGGGAACGCACTCTCCTCACTTATACTGTTCACCTGGTAACATGTCCCGTGTATATTAAACCATCAGGGGAACACACTCTCCTCACTTATACTGTTCACCTGGTGAAATGTCCCGTGTGTATTAAACAATCAGGGGAACACACTCTCCTCACTTATACTGTTCACCTGGTGACATGTCCCGTGTATATTAAACCATCAGGGGAACACACTCTCCTCAATTATGCTGTTCACCTGCTGACATGTCCCGGGTATATTTACACATCAGGGGAACACACTCTCCTCAGTTATACTGTTCACCTGGTAACATGTCCCGTGCATGTTAAACCATCAGGGGAACACACTCTACTCACATATACTGTTCACCTGGTGACATGTCCCGTGTGTATTAAACAATCAGGGGAACACACTCTCCTCACTTATACTGTTCACCTGGTAACATGTCCCGTGAGTATTAAACAATCAGGGGAACACACTCTCCTCACTTATACTGTTCACCTGGTGACATGTCCCGTGTATATTAAACCATCAGGGGAACACACTCTCCTCAATTATGCTGTTCACCTGCTGACATGTCCCGGGTATATTTACACATCAGGGGAACACACTCTCCTCACTTATACTGTTCATCTGGTAACATGTCCCGTGCATGTTAAACCATCAGGGGAACACACTCTACTCACATATACTGTTCACCTGGTGACATGTCCCGTGTGTATTAAACAATCAGGGGAACACACTCCCCTCACTTATACTGTTCACCTGGTAACATGTCCCGTGTGTATTAAACAATCAGGGGATCACACTCTCCTCAATTATACTCTTCACCTGGTGACATGTCCCGTGTATATTAAACCATCAGGGGAACACACTCTCCTCACTTATACTGTTCACCTGGTAACATGTCCCGTGTGCATTAAACCATCAGAGGAATACTCTCTCCTCACTTTTACTGTTCACCTGGTAACATGTCCTGTGTGCATTAAATCATCAGGGGAACACACTCTCCTCACTTATACTGTTCACCTGGTGACATGTCCCGGGTATATTAAACCATCAGGGGAACACACTCTCCTCACTTATACTGTTCGTCTGGTAACATGTCCCGTGCGTATTAAACAATCAGGGGAACACACTCTACTCACTTATACTGTTCACCAGGTGACATGTCCCGTGTGTATTAAACAATCAGGGGAACACACTCTCTTCACTTATACTGTTCAACTGGTAACATGTCCCGTGTGTATTGAACAATCAGGGGAACGCACTCTCCTCACTTATACTGTTCACCTGGTAACATGTCCCGTGTGTATTGAACAATCAGGGGAACACACACTCCTCACTTATACTGTTCACCTGGTGAAATGTCCCGTGTGCATTAAACAATCAGGGGAACACACTCTCCTCACTTATACTGTTCATCTGGTAACATGTCCCGTGTATATTAAACCATCAGGGGAACACACTTTCCTCACTTATACTGTTCACCTGGTGAAATGTCCCGTGTGTATTAAACAATCAGGGGAACACACTCTCCTCACTTATACTTTTCACCTGGTGACAAGTCCCGTGTATATTAAACCATCAGGGGAACACACTCTCCTCAATTATGCTGTTCACCTGCTGACATGTCCCGTGTATATTAAACAATCAGGGGAACACACTCTCCTCACTTATACTGTTCACCTGGTAACATGTCCCGTGCGTGTTAAAACATCAGGGGAACACACTCTCCTCACTTATACTGTTCACCTGGTAACATGTCCCGTGCGTGTTAAACCATCAGGGGAACACACTCTCCTCACTTATACTGTTCACCTGGTAATATGTCCCGTGCGTGTTAAACCATCAGGGGAACACACTCTCCTCACATATACTGTTCACCTGGTGACATGTCCCGTGTGTATTAAACAATCAGGGGAACACACTCTCCTCACATATACTGTTCACCTGGTGACATGTCCCGTGTGTATTAAACAATCAGGGGAACACACTCTGCTCAATTATACTGTTCACCTGGTAACATGTCCCGTGTGTATTAAACAATCAGGGGATCACACTCTCCTCAATTATACTCTTCACCTGGTAACATGTCCCGTGTATATTAAACCATCAGGGCAACACACTCTCCTCACTTATACTGTTCACCTGGTAACATGTCCCGTGAATATTAAACTTCAGGGGAAAGCACTCTCCTCACTTATACTGTTCACCTGGTAACATGTCCCGTGTGCATTAAACCATCAGAGGAACACTCTCTCCTCACTTATACTGTTCCCCTGGTAACATGTCCTGTGTGCATTAAATCATCAGGGGAACACACTCTCCTCACTAATACTGTTCACCTGGTGACATGTCCCGTCAGTATTAAACAATCAGGGGAACACACTCTCCTCACTTATACTGTTCAAATGGTGACATGTCCCGTCAGTATTAAACAATCAGGGGAACACACTCTCCTCAATTATACTGTTCACCTGGTAACATGTCCCGTGTGTGTTAAACCATCAGGGGTACACACTCTCCTCACTTGTACTGTTCACCTGGTAATATGTCCCGTATATATTAAACCATCAGGGGAACACACTCTCCTCACTTATACTGTTCACCTGGTAACATGTCCCGTGTATATTAAACCATCAGGGGAACACACTCTCCTCACTTATACTGTTCACCAGGTGACATGTCCCGGGTATATTAAACGATCAGGGCAACACACTCTCCTCACTTATACTGTTCACCTGGTAACATATCCCGTGTATATAAAACCATCAGGGGAACAGACTCTCCTCACTTACAAAGTTCACCTGGTAACATGTCCCGTGTATATTAAACCATCAGGGGAACACACTCTCCTCACTTATACTGTTCACCTGGTAACATGTCCTGTGTGCATTAAACCATCAGAGAAACACACTCTCCTCACTTATACTGTTCATCTGGTAACATGTCCCGTCAGTCTTAAACCATCAGGGGAACACACTCTCCTCACTTATACTGTTCACCTGGTGACATGTCCCGGGTATATTAAACCATCAGGGGAACACACTCTCCTCACTTATACTGTTCATCTGGTAACATGTCCCGTGCGTATTAAACAATCAGGGGAACACACTCTACTCACTTATACTGTTCACCAGGTGACATGTCCCGTGTGTATTAAACAATCAGGGGAACACACTCTCCTCATTTATACTGTTCACCTGGTAACATGTCCCGTGTATATTAAACAATCAGGGGAACACACTCTCCTCACTTATACTTTTCACCTGGGAACATGTCCCGTGTGCATTAAACCATCAGGGGAACACACTCTCTTCACTTATACTGTTCAACTGGTAACGTGTCCCGTGTGTATTGAACAATCAGGGGAACGCACTCTCCTCACTTATACTGTTCACCTGGTAACATGACCCGTGTGTATTGAACAATCAGGGGAACACACACTCCTCACTTATACAGTTCACCTGGTGAAATGACCCGTGTGCATTAAACAATCAGGGGAACACACTCTCCTCACTTATACTGTTCATCTGGTAACATGTCCCGTGTATATTAAACCATCAGGGGAACACACTTTCCTCACTTATACTGTTCACCTGGTGAAATGTCCCGTGTGTATTAAACAATCAGGGGAACACACTCTCCTCACTTATACTTTTCACCTGGTGACAAGTCCCGTGTATATTAAACCATCAGGGGAACACAGTCTCCTCACTTATACTGTTCACCTGCTGACATGTCCCGTGTATATTAAACAATCAGGGGAACACACTCTCCTCACTTATACTGTTCACCTGGTAACATGTCCCGTGCGTGTTAAAACATCAGGGGAACACACTCTCCTCACTTATACTGTTCACCTGGTAACATGTCCCGTGCGTGTTAAACCATCAGGGGAACACACTCTCCTCACTTATACTGTTCACCTGGTAATATGTCCCGTGCGTGTTAAACCATCAGGGGAACACACTCTCCTCACATATACTGTTCACCTGGTGACATGTCCCGTGTGTATTAAACAATCAGGGGAACACACTCTCCTCACATATACTGTTCACCTGGTGACATGTCCCGTGTGTATTAAACAATCAGGGGAACACACTCTGCTCAAGTATACTGTTCACCTGGTAACATGTCCCGTGTGTATTAAACAATCAGGGGAACACACTCTCCTCACTTATACTTTTTACCCGGTGACATGTCCCGTGTGTATTAAACAATCAGGGGAACACACTCTCCTCACTTATACTGTTCAGCCGATGATATGTCCCGTGCGTGTTAAACCATCAGGGGAACACACTCTCCACAGTTATACTGTTCACCTGGTGACATGTCCCGTCAGTATTAAACAATCAGGGGAACACACTCTCCTCACTTATACTGTTCACCTGGTAACATGTCCCGTGCGTGTTAGACCATCAGGGGAACACACTCTCCTCACTTATACTGTTCACCTGGTAACATGTCCCGTGAGTATTAAACAATCAGGGGAAAACACTCTCCTCACTTATACTGTTCACCAGATAATATGTCCAGTGTATATTAAACCATCAGGGGAACACATTCTCCTCACTTATACTGTTCACCTGGTAACATGTCCCGTGTATATTAAACCATCAGGGGAAAGCACTCCCCTCACTTATACTGTTCTCCTGGTAACATGTCCCGTGTATATGAAACCATCAGGGGAACACACTCTCCTCACTTATACTGTTCAGCTGCTAACATGTCCCGTGTGCATTAAACAATCAGGGGAAAACACTCTCCTCACTTATACTGTTCACCTGGTAACATGTCCCGTGTATATTAAACAATCAGGGGAACACACTCTCCTCACTTATACTTTTCACCTGGGAACATGTCCCGTGCGTGTCAAACCATCAGGGGAACACACTCTCCTCACTTATACTGTTCAGCTGGTAACATGTCCCGTGTGCATTAAACAATCAGGGGAAAACACTCTCCTCACTTATACTGTTCACCTGGTGACATGACCCGTGTGTATTAAATAATCAGGGAACACACTCTCCTCACTTATACTGTTCACCTGGTAACATGTCCCGTGTGTATTAAACAATCAGGGGAACTCACTCTCCTCACTTATAATGTTCACCTGGTAACATGTCCCGTGTGTATTAAACAATCAGGGGAACACACTCTCCTCACTTATACTGTTCACCTGGTAACATGTCCCGTGTATATTAAACCATCAGGGGAACACACTCTCCTCAGTTATACTGTTCACCTGGTAACATGTCCCGTGTATATTAAACCATCAGGGGAACGCACTCTCCTCACTTATACTGTTCACCTGGTAACATGTCCCGTGTGCATTAAACCATCAGGGGAACACACTCTCCTCACTTATACTGTTCACCTGGTAACATGTCCCGTGAGTATTAAACCTTCAGGGGAAGACACTCTCCTCACTTACACTGTTCACCTGGTAACATGAC
>NW_027141357.1:0-16836 GCF_036365525.1 Heterodontus francisci
TGAAGAAATTTCTCCTTATTGCAGTCCTTATCCTGAGACTGTGCCCCCATGTTCTAGATTCCCCAGCCAGGGGAAACAACCTCTCAGTATCAACCCTGTCAAGCCCCTTCAGAATTTTGTATGTTTCAATGAGATCACCTCTCATTTTTCTAAACTCCAGAGAGTATAGGCCCAACTTACTCAGTCTTTCATCAGAGGACAACCCTCCCAACCCAGGAACTAATCTAGTGAACATTCGCTGTGCTGCCTCCAAGGCATTTTAGATGTGGAAACCAAAACAGCGCACAGTACTCCAGATTTGGTCTCACCAACACTCTATACAATTGTAGCAAGGCTTCATTGTCATTGTACTCCAATCCCCTTGCAATAAAAGCTAACATGCCATTTGCCTTCCTAATTACTTGCTGTACCTGCATGCTAAAGTTCTGGGCTGGATTTTCAGGAAACAGGAGTCGGGACTGTTGGGGGGTCGGGGGGGCTGCGGGGGGAGGGTGGAAACAGTTGCTTTTTGGGATTTCCACAGAGGCATCCCCTTAATTGGATGGAGACAAGTTCCCTGTCCAATTAGGAGCGGCAGGTGGGTTCTCAAAGCTGGAGGGCCAATCAGAGGTAATAGATGGTAAGTCACTGAAAGGGCTCTTCAACATGGAGGCACTGTCTCACCAACTTTTTTAAAAGTTAAAAGTTAAATTAAAAAAACAAATACAGCAGCCAGGCCACCACTTCCACCACTTTGTGGTGGCGGGGTGGGGAGGGGGCCTGAGAGGGCGGAATCCTTTTACAATCTTTTGGCTGCACCTGCCCGAGGTAGGCAGGGAGGGCATCTAGGTCTGCCTGGAATGCTGGCCTCCCAGCCTGCTGCTGGGTGCCCACCTCTAAGGCAGTTAAACTGCCCCCCTTAGGTTCAGGAAACTAGAGGCTGCCTGGAAAATTCCAGATGGCCTCCTTTAAGTGAGCTTAACAAGGCTCTTAATGAGCCTATTAGGCTACCCGCTGCGTGGGGGTGGGTAGCTCTGCTGGTCCCGCACCCGCCTTTGCCAAAATGGCTGCACCGGAAACGGCATTGGGAAACCGGCACGCAGCCAGTGCCATTTTGTTCTGGCCCCGTCCGCCTCTGTTCCCACCCTTGTCAGGGCCCAAAGATTCAGCCCTCTGTGTTCCTTGTATGAGTCCACCCACATCTCTCTGAACATTTAAAAGTTTCATGCCTTTTAAAAAATATTCTGCTTTTCCATTCTTATTACCAAAGTGAATAACTCACACTTCCCTACATTATACTCCATCTGCCACCTTGTTGCCCACTCACTTAACCTGTCAATATCTCTTTGCAGCCTCTTTGTGTCCTCTTCACAGCTTACATTTCCACCTAGCTTTGTATCATCAGCAAACTCAGATGTTACTCTCAGTTTCTTCATTAAACTCATTAATATAGATTATAAATAGTTGAAGCCCAACCACTATCCTTGCGGCACTCCACTAGTTACAACCTGCCAACTTGAAGACACCCCATTTATTCCTGGACTCTCACCCACCGGCAGGACAAACCCACCAGAGGTGGTGGCACAGTGGTATTCAGTAGGGAGGGAGTTGCCCTGGGAGTCCTCAACATCGACTCCGGACACCATGAAGTCTCATGGCATCAGGTCAAACATGGGCAAGGTAACTGCCTACTGATTACCACCTATCGCCCTCCCTCAGCTGATGACTCAGTACTCCACCATGTTGAACACCACTTGGAGGAAGCACTGAGGGTGGCAAGGGCACAAAATGTACTCTGGGTGAGGGACTTCAATGTCCATCACCAAGAGTGGCTCAGTAGCACCACTACTGACCGCGCTGGCCGAGTCCTAAAGGACATAGCTGCTAGGCTGGGTCTGCGGCAGGTGGTGAGGGAACCAACACGAGGGAAAAACATACTTGACCTCGTCTTCACCAATGTGCCTGCTGCAGATGCTTCTGTCCATGACTGTACTGGTAGGAGTGATCACCGCACAGTCCTTGTGGAGACGAAGTCCCGCCTTCACATTGAGGACACCCTCCATCGTGTTGTGTGGCACTATCACCGTGCTAAATGGGATAGATTTCGAACAGATCTAGCAATGCAAAACTGGGCATCCATGAGGTGCTGTGGGTCATCAGCAGCAGCAGAATTGTACTCAACCACAATCTGTAACCTCATGGCCCGGCATATCCCCCACTCTACCATTACCATCAAGCCAAGAGACCAACCCTGGTTCAATGAAGAGTGTAGGAGGGCATGCCAGGAGCAGCACAATGAGGTGTCAACTTGGTGAAGCTACAACACAGGAATATCTGCATGCCAAACTGCGTAAGCAGCACGCGATAGACAGAGCTAAGCGATCCCATAACCAACGGATCAGATCTAAGCTCTGCAGTCCTGCCACATCCAGCCATGAATGGTGGTGGACAATTAAACAACTAACAGGAGGAGGTGGCTCCACAAATATCCCCATCCTCAATGATGGGGAGCCCAGCACATCAGTGCGAAAGATAAGGCTGAAGCATTTGCAACAATCTTCAGCCAGAAGTGCCGTGTTGATGATCCATCTTGGCCTCCTCCTGAAGTTCCCAGCATCACAGATGCCAGAACTTCAGCCAATTTGATTCACTCCATGTGATATCAAGAAACGACTGAAGGCACTGGATACTGCAAAAGCTATGGGCCCTGACAATATTTTTTTTTTATTTTAGAGATACAGCACTGAAACAGGCCATTCAGCCCACCAAGTCTGTGCCGACCAACAACCACCCATTTATTCTAACACTACAGTAATCCCATATTCCCTACCACCTACCTACACTAGGGGCAATTTACAAAGCCAATTTACCTATCACCTGCAAGTCTTTGGCTGTGGGAGGAGACCGGAGCACCCGCGAAAACCCACGCGGTCACAGGGAGAACTTGCAAACTCCACACAGGCAGTACCCAGAATCGGACCCGGGTCCCTGGAGCTGTGAGGCTGTGGTGCTAACCACTGCGCCACTGTGCCACCCCTTCGGCAATAGTACTGAAGACCTGTGCTCCAGAACTTGCCGCGCCCCTAGCCATGCTACAACACTGGCATCTACCCGGCAATGTGGAAAATTGCTCTGGTATGTCCTGTACACAAAAAGCAGGACAAGTCCAACCCGGCCAATTACCGCCCCATCAGCCTACTCTCTATCATCAATAAAGTGATGGAAGGTGTCATCAACAGTGCCATCAAGTGGCACTTGCTTCGCAATAACCTGCTCAGTGACTCTCAGTTTGGGTTCCGCCAGGGCCACTCAGCTCCTGACCTCATTACAGCCTTGATTCAAACATGGACAAAAGAGCTGACCTCAAGGAGGTGAGGTGAGAGCGACTGCCCTTGACATCAAGGCAGCATTTGACCGAGTATGGCATCAAGGAGCCCGAGAAAACTGAGGTCAATGGGAATCAGGGGGAAAACCCTCCGCTGGCTGGAGTCATACCTAGCGCAAAGGAAGATGGTTGTGGTTGTTGGAGGTCAATCATCTGAGCTCCAGGACATCACTGCAGGAGTTCCTCAGGGTAGTGTCCTAGGCCCAACCATCTTCAGCTGCTTCATCAATAACCTTCCTTCAATCATAAGGTCAGAAGTGGGGATGTTCGCTGATGATTGCACAATGTTCAGCACCATTCATGACTCCTCAGATACTGAAGCAGTCCGTGTAGAAATGTAGCAAGACCCGGACAATATCCAGGCTTGGGCTGATAAGTGGCAAGTAACATTCGTACTACACAAGTGCCAGGCAATGATCATCTCCAACAAGAGAGAATCTAACCATCTCCCCTTGACATTCAACAGCATTGCCATCGCTGAATCCCCTACTATCAACATCCTAGGGGCAACCATTGACCAGAAACTGAACTGGAGTGGCTACAAGAGCAGGTCAGAGGCTAGGAATCCTGAGGCGAGTAACTCACCTCCTGACTCCCCAAAGCCTGTCCACCATCGACAAGGCACAAGTCAGGAGTGTGATGGAATACTCTCCATTTGCCTGGATGGGTGCAGCTCCAACAACACTCAAGAAGCTCGACACCATCCAGGACAAAGCAGCCCGCTTGATTGGCACCGCACAGTGGCAGCAGTGTGTACCATCTACAAGATGCACTTCAGCAACGCACCAAGGCTCCTTAGACAGCACCTTCCAAACCCGCGACCTCTACCAACTAGAAGGACAAGGGCAGCAAATACATGGGAACACCGCCACCTGCAAGTTCCCGTCCAAGTCACACACCATCCTGACTTGGAACTATATCGCCGTTCCTTCACTGTCGCTGGGTCAAAATCCTGGAACTCCCTTCCTAACAGCACTGTGGGTGTACCTACCCCAAATGGACTGCATTTGCATTCAAGAAGGCAGCTCACCGCCACCTTCTCAAGGGCAATTAGGGATGGGCAATAAATGCTGGCCTGGCCATCGTCGCCCACATCCCATGAATAAATTTTTTAAAATGTGTTTTTTGTCTGTAGTAGAGCTCTAAAAACAAAAATCCCGTTATTTTTCCTGTTAGCTGGTGTATGTGTGTGTGTGAGTGTGAGGGGGTTGAGGTAAAAAGGCAACTTTAATATTTCAATCTCTGTGTTTATTCTTTACTTCATTACTGGTTAAGACTTGTTTAATAATAAACTGATAATTTTGTTGTTTATTCAAGAAACCTGGTTGATGGGTTTTATTCTGGGATAAAAGTAGAGTCTATGATTGACCGTATCGGTAAGTGGGAAAACATTTAAATATATGTTGTGCCTCGTGGAGAAGTGGATCTAGAATAAACAATGCATTCCTCCCTCCCTGGTCACAAGGTTAATATATGCTTCAGGTGTGGTTCAAAGTAAAGTTATGTGGTGAACTGCCCAAAGTGCAGAGTCTTCAAAATGATACATGACCAAGAGAATTCTGAGGAAGAGGATGAAGATATTGATGAATCCAAACAAATTATACTGGTCACAAGGATTTTTAGTCCTGTGATGAATGTGTTGGTCACAAATTCCTTTAGCTGTGCAGTACTGGATAGTGCTTGTACTTCAACAGTATGTGGAACAGATTAGCTAAAATGTTATCTTCATTCACTAAGTCATGAGGATTGATTCAAGATTAAAGAATATAAAAGTACTACCTGTTTTAGGTTTGGCAAATTAAGGTCAAAAAGAGAGTTGTAATTTCATGTAAAATAGATGGAGTAAGCCATTTTATAAGTACTGATGTAATCTCTGGTGAGATATCTATGCTGTTGAGTAATCGTTCTATAAAAAGACACACATGAAACTTGACGTGGAGCATGATAAGGCCATTATTTTTAGAAAGTCAATTGATCTGCAGTTTACCCAGTCAGGACATTATTGTATCCCCTTAACAAAACCTGATGTTTCTCATCAGAGTGTGAGACAAGTATTGATGGCATCAGGTGTTAAGAATCAGAGAAGAAAAAAAACTAATTGTTTTAAAGTTACACAGACAATTTGCTTACCCCACATGTCAAAAGTTAAAAATCAAGCTAAAAGATACAGGCATGATTGAAGACTATACAAAACTAATAGAAGAGATTAGTGAGAATTGTGAAATCTGTAAAAAGTATTGGAGGATGCCGCCACGTACCATAAGAACATAAGAACATAAGAAATAGGAGCATGAGTAGGCCATTCGGCCCCTCGAGCATGTTTCGCCATTCAAAAAGATCATGGCTGATCTGATCACGAGCACAACACCACTTTTCTTTTTGCCCCTCATAACCCTCGACTCCATTGTAGATCAAAAATCTGTCGAACTCAACCTTGATTATACATTGAACAAAGTAGATCAGGAATAATTTTAAATCAACAATCCTATTTAGAGAGTGTTACTCTCACCCTGGTTAAATGTGCTGGGTCATCACAGAAAGATGATGGCAGGAATTTTACGCCCCTCAAAGAGCAGGAAGTTATCGGGGTGGGGGACGTAAAATGGAGCAGGAGGCTTGGGGGGCCCTACCCGTACCCACTCCCGCCTCCGGCACTACTTTACGCAGGGCGGCGGTGGCGAAAAACAGCTCGCCCGCCCCAGGCCAATCAAGGCCCCTAAGTGTCCACTTAATGACCACTTAAGGGCCTCTGCCCGCCGCCACAGGGATTTTACCCGTGTCAAGTGGGCAGCCCAGGCCCAAGAAGAGCCGCCTGTTAAAAACCCTCTGACGACTTGGGGGGGCCCTCATGATCGGGTACCGTGTGTCCAATGGAGGGCCGCCCCTGCTGCCCCCACCACTCCCAAAGCCCAACATGCCCCTGTCCCCCAATCGACCACCCTTGTCTCGCCGGGGCCCAACCGATCACCCCCGGCGAGGCAACAAAAACCTACTTTGGTTCCGGGCTCCCCGACGTCTTCGTCGTCAAGCTGGGCTGCAGCCCCAGCAGTGGCTACTGCTCATGGTAGCGCTGCTGGGACTAAGAGCTGCCAGCCTGCTGATTGGCCAGCAGCTCTATTAGGTGGAGCTTTCTACCTCAAGCGGGTGGAAGTGCTGCTTCAGAACAATTAAAGGCCGGGGACCCGCAAAATGCGGGTCAGATCCCCAGGCCAGGAGGAAGCGGGTTCGCCACCGATTTTTCAGTCGGTGGACGGGTCTCATCCGTAAAGGCTAAAATCCCAGCTGATCTTATATCTGAAGAAGAACCAGAGCAATTGCAAAGCTTGGTTGCGCAGTTGAACTGGTTGTGCACTCAGACAAGACCTGATACTAGTTTTGATGTGTTGGAGTTAAGTACTATGATGAAACACCCTAAAGTAGAGAATGTTTGAAGGGCAAATAAAACGTTAAGGAAGTTAAATCTGGACAATTCATACTGAAGTTTCCATCTTTAGGTAACCCAAAGAACATGAAGCTGGTCATTTTTAGCGATGCTTCACATGCTAATCTTGCTGATGGGTATTCAAGTGCAGCTGATTTCATAATATTTCTGATGGGTGAGAATGGGAAATGTTGTCCTTTTGCTTGGAAACAAAGAAAATATAAAGTTTTGTTAAAAGCACTTTGGCTGCCTTTGTGGAGGCAGTGGATGCGGGATTTTATTTGTCAAATATTTTAAGTGAGATTCTGTACAGTGGGCATACTGAAGACAGTATACCCATTAAATATTATGTAGCTAATCGTTCATTGTGGGATAATGTACACTATATGAAAAGTGTGAGTGAGAAAAGTTTATAGATTGACCATGCTGGCTTGAAACAAATGCTGGAGATAAGGAAATCTCTAAAATTAAATGGGTGCATGCAAGTCATCAGCTGTTGGGGATTGTTTTACAGAAAGAAGTGCATGTACAAAGAAATTGTTATGGATCCTAAATGAGGGCTGTCTCACAATTTAATGCTTTGCACAGAATATGGAGGTCCTTGATTTAATTTGTTTTGAAATTTTGATTGTATGTATAAACTCTAATTTTTATTTAAAGAGAGAAAGGAATAAGTCATTTAAATATTAATTGTATTTAATTGGATGCAGATGGTGGACATGAACTGGGGATTCACTTGTGCTCCTATAAATAGACATAGCTAAAACTGTGGTTATTGGGTTAGGAGGTGTATGCTTGTAATGAGTACCTCTGTAAACAAATGCATATAAAAATATGTAAAGATTTGCTCCAGTTCTATCTTTCACCACCTGGCTTTCTGGAATATAATACCTTTCCCCCACTGTGAGTACAGGACATCCCTCCTCCTCCAGACTTTTTTATTCGTTTGGGGGATGTGGGCATCACTGGCTATGCTAGCATTTATTGCCCATCCCTAATTGCCCTTGAGAAGGTGGTGGTGAGCTGCCTCTTGAACTGCTGCAGTCCTTGGGGTATAGTTACACCCACAGCGCTGTTAGGAGTTCCAGGACTTTGATCCAGCAAAAGTGAAGGAACGGCGATATATTTCCAAGTCAGGATGGTGTGTAGCTTGGAGGGGAACTTGCAGGTGGTGGTGTTCCCATGCATCTGCTGCCTTTGTCCTTCTAGGTGGTAGAGGTCACGGGTTTGAAAGGCGCTGTTTAAGGAGCCTTGGTGCATTGCTGCAGTGCATCTTGTAGATGGTACACACTGCTGCCACTGTGCATTGGTGATGGAGGAAGTGAATGTTGAAGGTGGTGAATGGGTGCCAATCAAGCGGGCTGCTTTGTCCTGGATAGTGTCGAGCTTCTTGAGTGTTGTTGGAGCTGCACCCACCCAGGCAAGTGGAGAGTATTCCATCACATTCCTGACTGGTGCTTTGTAGATGGTGGACAGGCATGAGGTGAGTTTGTCACCACAGAATTCCGAGCCTCTAACCTGCTCTTGTAGCCACAGCATTTATGTGGCTGATCCAGTTCAGTTTCTGGTCAATGGTGTCCCCCCAGAAAGTTGATGGTGGGGGATTCAGCAATGGTAATGCCATTGACCGTCAAGGGGAGATGGTTAGATTCTTTCTTGTTGGAGATGGTCATTGCCTGGCACTTGTGTGGTGCAAATGTAACTTGCCACTTTTCAGCCCAAGCCTGGATGCTGTCCAGGTCTTGCTGCATATGGACACAGGCTGTTTCAGTATCTGAGGATTCGCAAATGGTGCTGAACATTGTGCAATCATCAGCGAACATCCCCACTTCTGACCTTATGATGGAGGGAAGGTCGAAGATGAAGCAGCTGAAGATGGTTGGGCCTAGGCACTACTCTGAGGAACTCCTGCAGTGATGTCCTGGGACTGAGATGATTGACCTCCAACAACCACAACCATCTTCCTTTGTGCTAGGTATGACTTCAACCAGCGTAGAGTTTCCCCCCGATTCCCAATGACTCCCGGTCTAATGCTGCCTTGATGTTAAGGGCAGTCACTTTCACCTCTTCTCTGGAGATCAGCTCTTTTGTCCATGTTTGGACCAAGGCTGTAATGAGGTCTGGAGCTGAGTGGCCCTGGTGGAACCCACCACCCGGCTTTCTGGAATATAACATCTTTCCCCCACTCTGAGTACAGGACATCCGTCCTCCTCTAGACTTCCTCCTCCAGGACCTCCAGTGGGTGCCTGAGAATGTGCGCGCCCTCTCTCAGTCCCTGAGCTATCCTGAAATGTTCCATTGTGTGTCAGACAGTCCATTCCACACATTCAGGGCTGAATTTTATTAGCGCACCGCCAATCTCAGCGGCGCACTTTGAAGATGGTGGTCCGCCCACGTGGACTGCCCGTTACGGAGCCACCATGATATTCAGCGCAGAAACTCATTAACATTGAAATGACGCCCAAATGACATAGTGGGGGGCGGGGAGCGGGACATCCAGCGCTCTGATCAGTATCAGGTCAGCTGCGGAGCAGGTGCTGGGGCCCTATTTAAAGCACCCCAGCAACTGCTTCCTGACAGCTGCCAAATACTCACCTAAAAGCAGAAGACTGTGGACACTGGAACTCCGGCAGAAAAACAGAAAGTGCTGGAAATACTCAGCAGGTCTGGCAGCATCTGTGGAGAGAGAAGCAAAGTTAACTTTCAGGTCTCTCTGTTTTTCTGCCAAATGCTTACTCTGCTTTGTCCCAGTGTCCTGTGCAGTTGAGATCCTCTTCTTCCACTCAAGTGTAACATTTGTTCTTGTAGGCTTGCTGCAGCTGGGTGAATAATCGTAATTTTGCATATAAGTGAAAGTGAGATTGAATTGTATCATAAAAGGGAAATACTCTCTCAGAAATAAAAGCATCATTTAATATCTACATAGTATGGACTTTTAATTTACTGAACATGAAAAGCCGCAGACTAATATGCATTTAGAATCTGTATTCATTGTTTATCTAACTGTTGTGTGAAAAGACAGGTGACTGGAATTAAAAGTATTTCTCAAAGAACCAGAAAATTGCATTGCATTGCAAATCTCAAATATTACATTAATAATTATGATCAACTGGTGCAGAAGCAAAGTGTATGTGAACATCTATATCTGTGTCTATCTGTCATAGATAAAAAAAAAAGTAGTGCAACAGCACAGATATCTTCACTAGTTCTGCATTAGTTTCAACATATGAGGGAAAAAAAACCTTGCAGTACAGAAGATAGAGCAGTTAGACTGTGGAATAACCCTTGCACTTAAAGGACCAGACAAAAAACCATAGATGGCGCTCAAGGGTGGGCCCACGGTTCAGCGATGCCTCCCTGCTCATTCTCCTCCAGGCTGTTCGGGCAAGGGGGGAGGTCCTTTTCCCCAGCGATGGTAAGAAGAGGCCCTCCCATCTGGCTGGAGGTGGCAGAAGAGGTAAGTAGCCGTGGGGCCATCCAGCATGATTGGGTCCAATGCTGGAAGAGGAAGAACGATGTTCTTCACACCGCAAAAGTAAGTGGCACTTTGTATCATAGCCCCACTGAACCTGGGTGTCCCCACATAGAGTGTCACATGTGTGCCACTGCCATGACAAAGGCAAGGGTAAGTAACGTGACATGAATGGTTAAAAGTATGAAAGAACTCACTCTTGTCTGCAGCTCAGAACATGACACCTACATGAGTGGCTCACTCAGTAATGCACACCGAGCCTTCCCCACCTTTTGGCCCAGCACCCCTCTTGTGACGTGTGTCAGGTTGTTGCCTTGACATCCTTAATCTCTGCCTCCTTGCTGCTCGAGGCAAAGAGGGCCCACAATGCTCGTGAGGCGGGTCGGACTGGTGGAGGAGTACCAGATATGCGGACGCTGACACAGGCTGAGGAGAAGGGCCTCAGACTGTCTACGACACAAGTGGACCGTGCATTCGGTGACGTTGAGCTCGGGCTCCTGGATGAACATGCTTCCATTTGATATACACAATGATCAGTGTGAAAATCGTGCTGTTTGACACAATGCTGTCATAATCGTTACATGCTCACCATAAGACTGACAGTGTGTTCTTCTCATTGTATCTTGCAGGTCAATGTTCTCTGTCGGCAATGGAGGCTCAGGACACCTCCTGCAACTCAGAGGAAGAGACATCCTCTGAGGAAGCAGCATCCCAAAACACTCCCACACCTTCCACCAGCGCCAATTCAGTCACCTCGGTGGGAATCTGGTCGGCCTTACAGTCTGGGTCACGAGCTGGTGAGAGCACTGCTCCCGCACCCAAGCAGCAGACTGAGGCTGAGAAAGCTGATGTCCCTGACAGTCAGAGGGCTGTGGGTGGCCAGGCCCATGCTGAGCCCCAGGCTACTGATGACCCTCTGTTGTCCACAGCACGGAACATGCTGGAGCTTCAGCAGCAGTCGTGATGACATCTGGTGGAGATGCCACAGGCCATGCGCCGCCTTGAGTGGACGATGGGGAGTCCACCCAGGCCATGTCAGCTGCCATGTCCCAGTCATTTGAGCACATGACATCATACATGGAGACAGCAGTGGCCCTCCTGGTGAGCTACATTCCATTAATCCATGCTGACCTGCAATCCCTCGCTGAGGCTATCAGATCCACAAATCAGTGGCGAGGTGAGAGGGAGACAAAGGGCATGGAGACTGTCCCTGCCCCGGTCCTTCCCGGGAGAGCAGAAAGGTTCAAATGAGCCTTGAGCTGGAGGAGGCAACCCTGCGTGCCCTATCTGGGGTCCCTCCTCAAGATGCATCCATTGTGACCACCGGCCCCTCCGCCAGTGAGTGAAGCTCCAGCAGCCATAACATCTGAGGAGAGTTCTGCACTGACGTGGAATTCCCCCAGCCAGCCGGGGTCCTCCAGGCCTTGTGCGCACAGAGGACAACCACCGAAGTCACCCACAGCCAAAGGCCAATCATATCAGCAGCCTTCCTCCAGTCAGGCTGCTAGCGCAGAAGTGGCACCACGAAGGAGCACCTGCAAACGTTTCCATAAAACACCGTGACACAAATAGGTCTGCACTGGTGACACAACACTGTAAAAAGTTCAATCTCCAAATCTTCTTCACTGACGTGTGTGCTTTTACTATGTGTGTACTACCTCTCAACCCTCCACTGTTGCTAAATTCTCAGACTGCTTATTCAACATCCGGTACTGGATGAGCAGGAATTTCTTCCAAATAAATATTGGGAGGAATCAAGCCATTCCATTCCCTAGCGACTGACTCCATCCCTCTCCATGGCAACAGTCTGAGATTGACCCCAAGATGAGCTTCTGACCTCATATTTGTGCCAACACTGAGACTGCCTATTTCCACCTTTGTAACATCACCCGACTTCACCCTGTCTCAGCTCATCTGCTGTTGAAACTCTCAGTCATGCATTTATTACTTCCAGACTTGACTATTCCAATGCATTCCTGGCTGGTCTCCCACATTCTACTCTCCGTAAACTTGAGGTTATCCAAAACTGTGCTGCTATCTTAACTTGCGCTAAGTCCTGTTCCTCTATCACCCCTGTGCTCGCTGATCTACATTGGTTCCCAGTCAATCAATGTCTTGTTTTTAAAATTCTCATCCTTGTTTACAAATTCCTCCATGGCCTCACCCCTCCCTATCTCTGTAATCTCCAACCCACCACCCTCCGAGATATCTGTGCTCCTCTAATCCTGGTCTCTTGCGCATCCCTGATTATAATTGCTCCACCATTTGGTGGTTGTGCCTTCCGTTGCCTAGACCCCAAGCTCTGGAATACCCTCCCTACACCTCTCCGACTCGCCACCTCAATTTCCTCCTTTTAGACACTTCTTTAAACATACCTCTTTGACCAAGCATTTGGTCATCTGACTTAACATCTTCTTTTGTGTCTCAGTGTCATAATTTCTTTTACAATGCCCCTGTGATGTGTCTTCGGATGTTTTATTTTGTTAAAAGCACTATATAAGTTGTTGTTGGAGCAGGGAGTGAGAGTGTCAGCATTAACTGGGAGTGGGAAGTGAAAGTGTCAGCATTGACTGAGGGAGTGGGGAGGGAGAGTGTCAGCATTCACAGAGGGAGTGGGGAGGGAGAGTGTCAGCATTAAGGAGGGACTGGGGAGGGAGAGTGTCAGCATTCACTGAGGGAGTGGGCAGTGAGAGTGTCAGCATTCACTGAGGGAGTGGGAAGGGAGAGTGTCAGCATTCACTGAGGGAGTGTGGAGGGAGAGTATCAGCATTCACTGAGGGAGTGGGAAGGGAGAGTATCAGCATTCACTGAGGGAGTGGGGAGGGAGAGTGTCAGCATTCACTGAGGGAGTGTGAAGGGAGAGTGTCAGCATTCACTGAGGGAGTGGGGAGGGAGATTGTCAGCATTCACTGAGGGAGTGGGAAGGGAGAGTGTCAGCATTCACTGAGAGAGTGGGAAGGGAGAGTATCAGAATTAAGGAGGGACTGGGGAGGGGGAGTGTCAGCATTCACAGAGGGAGTTTGGAGGGAGAGTATCAGCATTAAGGAGGGACTGGGGAGGGAGAGTGTCAGCATTAAGGAGGGACTGGGGAGGGAGAGTGTCAGCATTCACTGAGGGAGTGGGAAGGGAGACTGTCAGCATTAAGCGGGGACTGGGGAGGGGGAGTGTCAGCATCAAGGAGGGACAGGGGAGGGAGAGTCTCAGCATTCACTGAAGGAGTGGGAAGGGAGAGTGTCAGCATTCACTGAGGGAGTGGGAAGGGAGAGTGTCAGCATTAAGGAGGGACTAGGGAGGGAGAGTGTCAGCATTCACTGGAGGAGTGGGAATGGAGAGTGTCAGCATTAAGGAGGGACTAGGGAGGGAGAGTGTCAGCATTCACTGAAGGAGTGGGAAGGGAGAGTGTCAGCATTCACTGAGGGAGTGGGGATGGAGAGTATCAGCATTCACTGAGGGAGTGGGGAGGGACAGTGTCAGCATTCACTGAGGGAGTGGGGAGGGAGAGTGTCAGCATTCACTGAGGGAGTGGACAGGAAGAGTGTCAACATTCACTGAGGGAGTGGGCAGGGACAGTGTCAGCATTCACTGAGGGAGTGGGGAGGGACAGTGTCAGCATTCACTGAGGTAGTGGGGAGGGAGAGTGTCAGCATTCACTGAGGGAGTGGACAGGAAGAGTGTCAGCATTCACTGAGGGAGTGGGGAGGGACAGTGTCAGCATTCACTGAGGGAGTGGACAGGAAGAGTGTCAGCATTCACTGAGGGAGTGGGAAGGGAGAGTATCAGCATTCACTGAGGGAGTGGGAAGGGAGAGTATCAGCATTCACTGAGGGAGTGGGAAGGGAGAGTGTCAGCATTCACCGAGGGATTGTGGAGGGAGAGTATCAGCATTCACTGAGGGAGTGGGGAGGGAGAGTGTCAGCATTCACTGAGGGAGTGGACAGGAAGAGTGTCAGCATTCACTGAGGGAGTGGGAAGGGAGAGTATCAGCATTCACTGAGGGAGTGGGAAGGGAGAGTGTCAGCATTCACCGAGGGATTGTGGAGGGAGAGTATCAGCATTCACTGAGGGAGTGGGGAGGGAGAGTGTCAGCATTCACTGAGGGAGTGGACAGGAAGAGTGTCAGCATTCACTGCGGGAGTGGGAAGGGAGAGTATCAGCATTCACTGAGGGAGTGGGGAGCGAGATTGTCAGCATTCACAGAGGGAGTGGGGAGGGAGTGTGTCAGCATTCACTGAGGGAGTGGGAAGGGAGAGTGTCAGCATTCACTGAGGGAGTGGGGAGGGAGAGTGTCAGCATTCACTGAGGGAGTGGGGAGGGAGAGTGTCAGCATTCACTGAGGGAGTGGGGAGGGAAAGTATCAGCATTCACTGAGGGAGTGGGGAGGGAGAGTGTCAGCATTCACTGAGGGAGTGGGGAGGGAGAGTGTCAGTATTCACTGAGGGAGTGGGGAGGGAAAGTATCAGCATTCACTGAGGGAGTGGGGAGGGAGAGTGTCAGCATTCATTGAGGGAGTGGGGAGGGAAAGTATCAGCATTCACTGAGGGAGTGGGGAGGGAGAGTGTCAGCATTCACTGAGGGAGTGGAGAGGAAGAGTGTCTGCATTCACTGAGGGAGTGGGGAGGGAGAGTGTCTGCATTCACTGAGGGAGTGGGAAGGGAGAGTATCAGCATTCACTGAGGGAGTGGGAAGGGAGAGCATCAGCATTCACAGAGGGAGTGGAGAGGAAGAGTGTCAGCATTTACTAAGGGAGGGAGAGTATCAGCATTCACTGAGGGAGTGGGAAGGGAGAGTGTCAGCTTATTCTGAGGAGTGTGGAGTGAGAGTATCAGCATTCACTGAGGGAGTGGAAGGAGAGTATGAGATTCACTGAGTGGGAGGAGTGATCTGAGGGTGGAGGGAGTGTTCAGCATTCACTGAGGGAGTGGGAGGGAGTGTCAGCATTATGAGGGACTGGGAGGAGAGTGTCAGCATTACGGAGGGACTGGGGAGGGAGAGTGTCAGCATTCACTGAGGGAGTGGGAAGGGAGAGTGTCAGAATTAAGGAGGGACTGGGGAGGGGGAGTGTCAGCATTCACAGAGGGAGTGTGGAGGGAGAGTATCAGCATTGAGGAGGGACTGGGGAGGCAGTGTGTCAGCATTAAGGAGGGACTGGGGAGGGAGAGTGTCAGCATTCACTGAGGGAGTGGGAAGGGAGAGTGTCAGCATTAAGGAGGGAGTGGGGAGGGAGAGTGTCAGCACTCACTGAGGGAGTGGGAAGGGAGAGTGTCAGCATTAAGGAGGGACTGGGGAGGGAGAGTGTCAGCATTCACTGAGGGAGTGGGGAGGGAGAGTATCAGCATTAAGGAGGGACTGGGGAGGGAGAGTATCAGCATTCACTGAGGGAGTGGGAAGGGAGAGTGTCAGCATTCACTGAGGGAGTGTGGAGGGAGAGTATCAGCATTCACTGAGGGAGTGGGAAGGGAGAGTATCAGCATTCACTGAAGGAGTGGGGAGGGAGAGTGTCAGCATTCACTGAGGGAGTGGCGAGGGAGAGTGTCAGCATTCACTGAGGGAGTGGGAAGGGAGAGTGTCAGCATTAAGGAGGGACTGGGGAGGGAGAGTGTCAGCATTACGGAGGGACTGGGGAGGGAGAGTGTCAGCATTCACTGAGGGAGTGGGAAGGGAGAGTGTCAGAATTAAGGAGGGACTGGGGAGGGGGAGTGTCAGCATTCACAGAGGGAGTGTGGAGGGAGAGTATCAGCATTCACTGAGGGAGTGGGAAGGGAGAGTATCAGCATTCACTGAGGGAGTGGGGAGGGAGAGTGTCAGCATTCACTGAGGGAGTGGCGAGGGAGAGTGTCAGCATTCACTGAGGGAGTGGGAAGGGAGAGTGTCTGCATTAAGGAGGGACTGGGGAGGGAGAGTGTCAGCATTACGGAGGGACTGGGGAGGGAGAGTGTCAGCATTCACTGAGGGAGTGGGAAGGGAGAGTGTCAGAATTAAGGAGGGACTGGGGAGGGGGAGTGTCAGCATTCACAGAGGGAGTGTGGAGGGAGAGTATCAGCATTGAGGAGGGACTGGGGAGGCAGTGTGTCAGCATTAAGGAGGGACTGGGGAGGGAGAGTGTCAGCATTCACTGAGGGAGTGGGAAGGGAGAGTGTCAGCATTAAGGAGGGAGTGGGGAGGGAGAGTGTCAGCACTCACTGAGGGAGTGGGAAGGGAGAGTGTCAGCATTAAGGAGGGACTGGGGAGGGAGAGTGTCAGCATTCACTGAGGGAGTGGGGAGGGAGAGTATCAGCATTAAGGAGGGACTGGGGAGGGAGAGTATCAGCATTCACTGAGGGAGTGGGAAGGGAGAGTATCAGCATTCACTGAGGGAGTGGGAAGGGAGAGTGTCAGCATTCACTGAGGGAGTGTGGAGGGAGAGTATCAGCATTCACTGAGGGAGTGGGATTGTCTGTTGAAAATCTAAATGTCACTTCGTTTATCCTTATTTAAAATTAAAAAAATCTTTCAACTGAGATGTATAAAAATGCTTAAAATTAACGAGCTTCAGGATTTGAAAATTTTCAGAGAAGCTTGCAGCTGGACCCTCCCTGGAAA
>NW_027141358.1:0-15928 GCF_036365525.1 Heterodontus francisci
GCCATCCCGGAATCAGTCTGGTAAACCTTCGCTGCACTCCCTCTATAGCAAGAACATTCTTCCTCAGATAAGGAGACCAAAACTGCACACAATATTCCAGGTGTGGCCTCACCAAGGCCCTGTATAATTGCAGCAATACATCCCTGCTCCTGTACTCGGATCCTCTCGCTATGAAGGCCAACATACCATTTGCCTTTTTTACTGCCTGTTGGACCTGCATGCTTACCTTCAGCGACTGGTGTACGAGAACACCCAGGTCTCGCTGTATGTTCCCCTCTCTCAGTTTATAGCCTTTCAGATAATAATCTGCCTTCCTGTTTTTGCTACCTCACATTTATCCACATTATACTGCATCTGCCATGCATTTGCCCACTCACTCAACTTGTCCAAATCACCCTGAAGCGCCTCTGCATCCTCCTCACAACTCAGCCTCCCACCCAGTTTTGTGTCATCTGCAAATTTGGAGATATTACATTTAGTTCCCTCATCTAAATCATATATTGTGAATAATTGGGGTCCTAGCACCGATCCCTGTGGTACCCCACTGGTCACTGCCTGCCATTCGGAAAAAGACCCATTTATCCCTACTCTTTGTTTCCTGTCTGCCAACCAATTTTCTATCCATGGTAATACACTACCCCCAATCCCATGCGCTTTAATTTTACACGCTAACCTCTTATGTGGGATTTAGTCGACAGCCTTCTGAAAGTCCAAATAAACCACATCCACTGGCTGCCCCTCATCAACTCTACCAGTTATATCCTCGAAGAATTCTGGTAGATTTGTCAAGCATGATTTCCCTTTCGTAAATCCATGCTGACTGTTTGATTCTACCACTGTTCTCCAAGTGCTCTGCTATAAAACTTTTGATATTGGACTCTAGAGTTTTCCCCACTACCGACATCAGGCTGACTGGTCGATAATTCTCTGCTTTCTCTCTACCTCCCTTTTTAAATAGTGGGGTTACATTAGCTACCCTCCAATCTGTAGGAACTGTTCCAGAGTCTATAGAATCTTCGAAGATGGCCACCAATGCATCCACTATTTCTAGGGCCACTTGCTTAAGTACTCTGGGATGCATACCATCAGGCCCTGGGGATTTATCGGCCTTCAATCCCATCAATTTCCCCAACACCATTTCTCTACTAATACTGATTTCCTTCAGTTCCTTTCTCTCACTAAGCCCTGTGTTCCCCAGCATTTCTGTTATGATACTTATGTCCTCCTTTGTGAAGATAGAACCAAAGTATGCATTTAGTTGGTCAGCCATTTCTTTGTTCCCCATAGTAAATTCCCCTGTTTCTGACTAAGGAACCCACATTTGTCTTCGCCAATCTTTTTCTCTTCACATACTTATCGAAACTTTTACAGTCAGTTTTTATGTTCCCCGCAAGCTTGCTCTCGTACTCTGTTTTCCCGTTCTTAATCAATCCCTTGGTCCTCCTTTGATGAATTCTAAACTGCTCCCAATCCTCAGGTCTGTTATTTTTTCTGGTGAATTTATATGCCTGTTCCTTGGATCTAATGCTATCTCTAATTTCCCTTGTAAGCCATGGTTTGGCTACCTGTCCCGTTTTACTTTTGCGCCAGATAGGGATAAACAATTGTTGCAGTTCATACATGCGCTCTTTAAATGTTTGTCATTTACCTATCCACCGTCATCCCTTTAAGTAACGTTTCCCAATCCGTCATGGCCAACTCGCGCCTCATACCTTTGTAGTTTCCTTTACCAAGATTCAGGACCCTAGTCTCAGAATCAGCTACGTCACTCTCCATCTTGATGAAGAATTCTATCATATTATGGTCGCTCATCCCCAAGGGGTCTCGCACCACTAGATTGTCGATTATTCCTCTCTCATTACACAATACCCAGTCTAGGATAGCCTGTTCTCTAGTTGGTTCCTCAATGTATTGATCCAGAAAATCATCCCGTATACACTCCATGAATTCCTCCTCTACGGTATTTTGACTAATTTGATTTGCCCAATCTATGTACAGATTAAAGTCACCCAAAATTACAGATGTTCCTTTATTGCATGCGTCTCTAATTTCCTGTTTAATGCCATTCCCAACATCACCACTACAGCTTGGGGGTCTATATACAACCCCCACTAACGTTTTTTGCCCCTTAGTGTTTCTCAGCTCTATCCATACAGACTCCACATTGTCAGAGCTAATATCTTTCATCACTATCCTGTTAATTTCCTCTTTAACCAGCAATGCAACTCCACCGCCTTTTACCTTTTGTCAGTCCTTCCTAAATACTGAATACCCCTGGATGTTCATTTCCCATCCCTGGTCACCTTGCAGCCATGTTTCCGTAATCCCGACTGTATCATACCCGTTTACATTTATTTGCGCGATTAATTCATCCACTTTATTGCGAATGTTCCACGCATTAAGGCACAAAGGCTTAAGGCTGGTCTTTTTAACATTACTTGTCCCCTTCCCACTATTTTTCACTGTGGCCCTGTTTGATACTGGCCCTTGATTTCTATGCCTATCACTTTTCTTATTCCCCTTATTGTCTTTTATTCTTGTCTTTGATCCCCCCCCCCCCCCCCCTCCCCTGACTCCTTGCAAAGGTTCCCATCTCCCTGCCATTTTAGTTTAAACCCTCCCCAACCACTCTAGCAAATACTCCCCTAGGACATCAGTCCCGGTCCTGCCCAGGTGTAACCCGTCCAGTTTATACTGATCCCACCTCCCCAGAACCGTTCCCAACATCCCAGGAATCTAAAACCCTCCCCCCTCACACCATCTTTTCAGCCACATATTCATCTGATATATCCTGCTATTTCTACTCTGACTAGCACACGGCACAGGTAGCAATCCTGAGACCACTACGTTTAAGGTCCTACTTTTCAACTAATCAAATCAAGAGAACTGCAATGGGTCATTCAAACTTAGTTGCACTGCTGATTTTCTTTCCTTCCATGTGAAGCATTGTTTTATATAACTGCATGGAATTTGACACAGGTGCAGTAAAGTACAAGCTTAGCACTTGTGAATGTATACTTTCAAAATAAATAAAAATCGTTTGAAATGGGCCAATTTTAGTAGATGCATTGCTTTGTAAAAGAATGGCTACATTGTACACTGCTTGTGCCTGCAATAGTGTTCATTACCTCTATAAAACCATACTTTTTTTTGTTTAAAACTTACGGTCCTTGCATACAGCTAGTCAAGTATCATTGATGTAAAATACATAAGTGGGAATTTTAATTCCTGGACAGAGTCTGTGGGATCTGTAGGCTGGATCTCCACGAGCTGCAGTGCGAGGCCCAGTCCATTTTATCCTCTGACTGCATGAACATTCCGCTGACAAGCTGCCTCGAGTGGATGTCCAGAGGCAACTCGGTTTTGAGCCTGTGAAGATCAGATAGCCCTGAGGCTGCCACACCAGCTGTCAAGTAAGTCATGGGGGCAGGGGTTGGGATTGTTCCACAGGCTGAAGGTGTGGTAAGAGTCGGATGCTGCAACAGCCTAAACTTTCTTTGTGGAATCCAGAGTACTCCTGCTCCTAAAGATGTTTTAAACTTTCCCAACAGCCTTTGCTGAGTGTTGCCAGGTTTTGCTAAGTGGAGCATTCACGGCAGACACTCTGCTCAGTAGGCAGTTAAAATTTCATCAGAGACCTAATGGCATCAGATCAGACTCCGATTCATAGTTGATCATGAGGTTCCTGCCCAAGTCCAACCGGTGCTTCAACTGCCCAAGAAACATGCCATTATAATAGGTGAGAGTGGTGAATCCACTGCTTGAATTTTTAACTCCTGTTCCATCTAATTTCTGCTGGGGAGAGGGAGTTAATATCTCCTCCATAGTTATCATTGTATGATGTGAAATTTCACAAAATAACTTGCTTACCAGATGCTGTTATTTAGTAATGGTAACTGAACATGCAAAATGCGGCGCAGTGGTTAGCACCGCAGCCTCACAGCTCCAGCGACCCGGGTTCAATTCTGGGTACTGCCTGTGTGGAGTTTGCAAGTTCTCCCTGTGTCCGCGTGGGTTTCCTCCGGGTGCTCCAGTTTCCTCACACAGCCAAAAGACTTGCAGGTTGATAGGTAAATTGGCCATTATAAATTGCCCCTAGTATAGGTAGGTGGTAGGGGAATATAGGGACAGGTGAGGATGTGGTAGGAATATGGGATTAGTGTGGGATTAGTATAAATGGGTGGTTAATGGTCCGCACAGACTCGGTGGGCCGAAGGGCCTGTTTCAGTGTTGTATCTCTAAATCAAAAAATCAAAATCAAAATAAATCTAAATCAAAATGCCATCCTCAAAATCAAGGTTCAACAGTTCTTTTCGATATGTAATGTAAACTTGGGAGCGTTACTTATTCCTAAACATTCACTATTCAGATCTCATGAACTACATGATACTGTGATTCACACAAAACAGTTAGCTATTATATCTTGTTGTGGAGCTTGTTTTAGCTTGTAATTAAAGCTTCAGTCTGTGCTCACTGGTGGTTCATGATGTTATTAGAACATCATGATTGGATTACAGTCTTGTAACACCCTGTGCCATAGACTTTATTCTCTGTTTTTGGCTTTGTGTAAAAGAGTTATATTTATGAATCAAATCTTTCTTCAGACAAGCAATCTATCTGTGGTGATGTAATCTTACCCAGAATGCCCTCAGGAATGGAATGTTACTCCCCAGATCCAATGTTGCAAGCTGATTGCTCCTTTACTAAGGCACACATGGTTAAAGGACTGTTTCTGGAAAACCTGTTTTTTTAACAAAGTAAAGTAGTGAACGTGGGAAATCTTCCATATGTGGGAACCTAGGACTAATATTGATGTGAACAAATCAGACAGCATCACTAAATGACTTGCTTCTTGTCAATTGCCTGGATTTTGCGGTCGGCGGCAAACCAAGGGTGTTTGCCACTGTCTTCAAAGAAAGCTGCACTCAAAGATCTAGGAATCTCTGTGACATGGTTTTCCCCTTTTCCGATGGCACTTTAAATCTGGTGTCAAGTCAAGGGGATATCTTGGCATGCAGCAGCAGTGATGTCAGCAAGCTGGTATGGTGTCAGTTACATTGAAGTATTCACACACCGCAAACCTGGAAGTTAAAAGCACGTAATATCCTTTACTTTTAAATTTTCAGATAGCGAAATAAATGATTATGATTGGATTAACATGGCAGCTGAAACGGAGATGAACTTTTGAGAAAAGAAAAAGTTCTGGCCAATATTTATACCTCAACCAACCTCATCAAAATAGATTATCTAATCATTATCACACTGCTGTTTGTGGGTCCTTGCTGTGTGCAAATTGGCTGCTGCTTTTCCTACATTACAATGATGACTTCAGTTCAAAAAGTACTTAATTGTCTGCAAAGTGGTTTGGGATATCCTGAGGTCATAAAAGTTTGTGGAGTAATGACAACAACTTATATTTATATATTGTCTTTAACATAATAAACTGTCCCAAAGCGCTTCAGAGGAGCATTATAAAATACAAAATGACACCAAGCCACATAAGGAGATGTTAGGTAAGATGACCAAAAGCTTGGTCAAAGAGATAGGTTTTAAGGAATGTTTTAAAGGAGGCAAGCGAGGTAGAGAGGCATAGGGAGGGTATCCCAGAGCTTGGGGCTCGGGCAACTGAAAGCGTGACTGCGGATGGTGGAGCAATTTTAAAATTGGGGTTGCTCGAGGTCAAATTAGAGGAGTCGCGATATGTAGGAGGTTGTGGGGCTGGAGAAGGTTACAAAGATAGGGAGGGGCAAGACAATGGAGGGATTTGAAAACAAGGATGAGAATTTTAAAATCAAGATGTTGCTTGACTGGGAGCCATTGGAGGTCAGCAAGCACAGGGGTCATAGATGAACAGCACTTGGTGTGAGTTAAGGCGTAGGCAGCAGAGTTTTGGATGATCTCAAGTTTGCGGAAGGTAGAATATGGGCATTCAGCCAGGAATGTGTTGGAATAGTGTTATGACCGTGGTGGGAGCAACGCAATGTCAATTCAGTCCCGTCACTCCACAGGTCGCAGCATATTAAACTTTCACACCCAATCGGAAAACAGCCAGATTAAACACTCTAGTAAGCCCTGAATGAAACTGACCAAACCAGGTAGGTATCTTTAGACAACAACAAATTAACTATTTATTAAAAAACTAAATCTAAACACTATTAAGATAAACCCATGTCTAAAGACCTTATAACTTCTTATTTTAATCTAACTCCCCCAATCTCTCTCTCACACTCAAAAATAACAGTAATTAACCCGTTTTTAAAAGTAGAGTTTTTAAAATTAGCTGTCTGTTAAGAATAAATAAAATAAGAAAGTCTTTGCAGGTTATGTTCCTGATGGATGAGGAATTCTAATGTAGCAATAGTCAAAGGCCACTTGAAGTCTTCATGTGGATCAGATGAAAAATAGTCCTTCAGTAGATAGGCATTCAACTCTTTGGCTGCAGTAGGCATTAAACAGTTCTTTGAACAATGAGCACAGCAATACAAACAGTTTCTTGAAAAAGAAGGCTTTTCTTCTTTACTCAGGGAATTAGCTTGGCTTGTAGCACCTTGTAGAATTTTTCTGAGAGAGAATAAAACAGCTCCTTTTCTTCAGTACGCCTCGCTGGAAAGTCTCTCAAAATGAAGTGGTTTTGGCCGGTTTCTGCCAGTTTTACACACAGCCAAGTGGAAACAATACCATATGACCCCTCTCTCTCTATCCTGCTTTTGCTGAGGGTAACAAAAATGCAGCTGTGGCACACTGTGTCTCAGGAATTCCAGAACCTTCTCTCTGTTAAAAGTGCACTGTTTTTAACAGAGTCTTAAAGGCACACATACTGGTTTTAATCTGAAGAGAAAAATAATTACAGATCCATGGCAATAGCCAAATCTAAAAGTAATGAAGGCATGAATGAGGGTTTCAGCAGCAGATGAGCTGAGACAGAAGCAAAATCAGGCACTGTTACCGAGGTGGAAATAGGTGGTCTTAGTGATAGCACGAATATAAGGTCGAAAGCTCTTCTCTGGGTCAAATGTGACACCAAGGTTATGAACAAACTAGCTTATCTCTGACTTGCCAGGGTGAGTAGCTAGGGAACGGTGTTTGGAGTGGGGACCGAAAATGAGTATTCCCAATATTTAATTGGAGGAAATTTCTGCTTATCCAGTACTGGATGTCAGATAAGCTGTCTGATAATTTAGTAACAGTGGAGGAGTCAAGCGAAGTGGTGGTGATAGAACTGGATGTTGTCAAGCATGCATGTGAAAAATAACACTCTGCTTTCAGATAATGTGACTGAGGGGCAGCATGTAGATGAGAAATAAGAGGGAGCCAAGGACAAATCCTTGGGGGACACGAGAGGTAGTGGTGCAGGAGAAGGAAGAGAAGTCATTGCAAGTGATTCTCTGCCTCTGATTTGATAGGCAAGAATGGACCCAGGTGAGAGCAATCCCATCCAGCTGGATGACAATGAAGAGGCATTGGAGGAGGATGGTGTGGTCAGCTGTGTCAAAGGCTGCAGGTAGGTCGAGAAGGATGAGGGAGGAAAGTTTATCTTTGTCACAGTCACATAAGATGTCATTTGTAACTCTGATAAGAGCTGTTTTGGTACTATGATAGGGGTGGAAACCTGATTGGAGGGATTCAGACATGGAGTTCCAGGAAAGATGGGAATGATTTGGGAAGCGACAGTACTTTAAAGGACTTTGGGGAGAAAAGGGAGGTTGGAGACGGGACGGTAATTTTCAAGGATGATGAGGTCGTGGGTTTCTGTTTGAGGAGAGGGTAATGATGGCAGATTTAAAAGGAAGGGTGACAACACCTGAAGAGAGAGGACCATTAACAATATCAGCTAACATGGTGACCAGGAGGGAAATTGGGTGATCAGTTTAGTGGGAATAGGATTGAGAGGGCAGGAGGTGGGCCTCATAGACAAAATGAGTTCAGAGAAGGCGTGAGGTGAAATTAAAGAATAATGGCGAATGTTGACAATTTCATCGTCGTTACCACAGCAAAATCCAGGCCATGATAACTGGTGGAAGTGTGTTATTTGGAAAAGTAATACAGAACTGATACTTTCCACTAATTGAAATTTTAATTTGCTACAAAATTCCATCTTATTTTTACCTAGTGGTGACTGCTTATAGACTTTGGTTGGCTAAAAAATCAGCCTTTGGAACAAATGTTTAGTAAATTAGAGGCATGTTTATCGATGTGGATCCCATCTTTGTGCTGGAGATTAGGGCACTGGAAATAACAGAAAGCAGGAATATTATCTTTTTTTTTAAAGAGAAGAAAGTTTGAAATAGAATAAAGATACAGACCCAGTGTATAAATGATTTGCCATTCGTAGGGACCGCAACTTAAAATTTATAGGTAAGAAAATAGCCCTATAGAGATTCTTGATGAGTTTGAAAACCAAAATTACAGAATAAACATCATCCAGATAAGACTTGGATATGTAAACTGTATTTAAAAACAGAACAGTAGTGCCATTTACAGTACATTCACGTGAAAGGAAGGAGAGAAATTGATTGCTGCAAGAATACTAGGAGCAGCAAAATACCAGAAGTTTCTGTACAATACCTTGGCTCTGAATTATTTGTAGCTCTAAAACTCTTAGTCAGTTTTTATTTCCGTCAAGATTCATTTATTACATTTGACACATATTTTGTATGTAAGCTATTTTAAAACACTGCATTTATTTTAACATTTTTTCCTCAACGAATGTTCTCAGTAAGGTACTATTATCTCTGACCACTCACTACTTTAAAGTGGAAGATGGTGGGGAGAGGTCAGTCTGCATCACTTTTGGCTTCTTCTTCTTTGTAAAAGCCATGGCGATCCTAATTGTGACCGAGAACTATCTGGAGTTTGGACTGGAGACAGGTAATTGTGCTGACCCTGGAATTGTTTAAAATTTTAACTGGTTGCTATACACTGGAATGTCACATTTGAGCCTTATGGCTCCATTTTTTGTAGTACTGTTACTTTTACTGTCGCGTCAGTGCAAGTATGATTTTTTTTTGAAGAGTTGATTGTCTATGATGCTGCTCACTTTTTTAAAATTACTCTTCCTGTGGCTGTTTCTCTGCTTACCTTCCACTCTATAATTCTTAAATGCTCTTTCCCTCGGGTGCACATACACTCACTTTCATACCACTGGCAAACCTGTAGCTGAGAAGGGAACACATGGGGGAAGAGATGGGACCAAATGAGCAACTAAGGAGGCCAGATGGGGTGAGACTATTCACCAATTTATACAGGGGCTGGGTAGGAGGTAGCCAGAGCCAGTTGAATCAACAAGGAGTCATTAATGCCTTACACTCAGTATGACATTGATTGTTCCACTCAGAGATCAGAGGAAAATTAGTGAAGGTGGTTCTGCATTAAGACTGCTAAGATAGCGATAAAGCTTTGTTCCTGGCAACAACGTGACCAAAGATAAATTAATCACAGATAGCCAAACATACTTTCTATATCCTATGTTAAATATAGATTTTTGATAAAAGCTGTGTATTTTCATATATCCATTATTTTACTCTTGGCTGGGTTTAATATATTTGTAAGGAACTAGTTTTATCGTCAACATTATAGAAACAGCTGCCTAACCTAGGTTTTCTATATAAATAAAATGGTTCTGTGTTCTGGGTCGAATTGAAACCTTAGCATATACGTTGGGCTGATGATGTATCTTTTCCAGCACTGTGCAATGCAGTTAGCTGACCTGTTGATAGTGTCACCAGAGTCCAGGTGCTGGTCAAGGGATGGAATAACCACCTCCAGCAGCTCTCAAAGGTATGCTCATTCCCTTAAAGGCCGGGGGTGGGGGGCGGTAAATGGCCCCACCAGTGGAGTGATTGAGAATGGCAGCTTTTTAAACATGTTGTTCTGAAGGTCCTGCTGCAGGTGGTCCTCCACAGAACAGTGCTCTTATTTGATAACTAAGCATAAGCATTCCATGCAGTCAAGTGAGCTAGTGCCAAGCAGCCTGAAAAGTTTGGGGATGCCTATGCAGGAGTCCACAGTGCACATTGGTGCATTGCTGCATAACTCCTTGGCTGTCCTATAGACACCTTGGAGAGCATGATCACTCTCTGCAGCAGCGTCGCCTTTGGCAGATGCCCTTGGTTCAGGTGTAGTTTCCATAGAAAATTCTTTGGGGCTCTAAAAACTTTGGGCTTTAATATGCAGCAGTCTTACTTGTTTAGATTCACTGTTGGCGAATAAGGTTAAGGGAGTAACAATGCAGGTCTTCAACAATCGGATTGCTGTCAAGTGGTCGCTGTTTGGGGTAGAGAAGTACGTCATCATTTTTCCATACCAACTGACAGTATTAACATACTGCGCAGAATCTCCTGCATCATGTGCAGTTGGCTGAACAAAATTCCATAGAGAAGCAGATACTGATGTTGCAAATATTGAAGCACATCAGCTTGTGATTTCAAATCCCATTCCAGATATTTGAGCATCAAATCCAGGTTGATAGTCCAGTGCAGTACTGAGGGAATGCTACACTGTTGGAGGTTCCATCTTTTGGATGAGAAGTTAAACCAAGGCTCCATCTGCCCTCTTGGATGGACATTAGAAAAATAAACGCATATGGGCGGCACAGTGGCAGGCACCGCAGCCTCACAGCTCCAGCGACCCGGGTTCAATTCTGGGTGCTACCTGTGTGGAGTTTGCAAGTTCTCCCTGTGTCTGCGTGGGTTTTCTCTGGGTGCTCCGGTTTCCTCCCACAAGCCAAAAGACTTGCAGGTTGGTAGGTAAATTGGCCATTATAAATTGTCCCTAGTATAGGTAGGTGGTAGGGAAATCTAGGGACAGGTCGGGATGTGGTAGGAATTTGGGATTAGTGTAGGATTAGTATAAATGGGTGGTTGATGGTCGGCACAGACTCGTTGGACCGAAGGGCCTGTTTCAGTGCTGTATCTCTAAACTAAATTAAACTAAACAGGACTAATACGAAGATGAGCTGAGGAGTTCTCCCCAGTATCCTGGCCAATATTTATTCCTCAACCAACCTCAGTAAAACAGATTGTCTGATCATTGTCACTTTGCTATTTGAGGGACCTTGCAGTGCATAATTGGCTGCTGCTTTTCTGACATAATGGTGATTTCACTTCAAAAAGTACTTAATTGGCTGTAAAGCGCTTTGGGATGTTGTGAGGGAGGTGCTATAAAATGCAAGTCTTTCTTTCATTTTAGCATTATATGTTCTAAATAGTTGTGAGTTTTGTTATTTATAAATATATTTCTGAAATGTATTGAAAAGTATTGTTTATTTATAGTTGATTTATAGCACAGAACTTGAGTATTGCTGAAAAAAGAGACATGCTGTCGAAGCTTTTCATCTTGCACTCATCAGGACAGATGCAAGAATGCCAAGTTTCAAAGAGAACAGCAAATTATACAGCATGAGAAAAGGGTGCTGATTGGTTGGCAAGTCGACTTTGGTCGTATGTTCCAATGGCTGGCTGATTGTACCAAACAGCACATCCAGTTGGCAATTGGCAGAGTACCTACCGTACTCAACTACCCCATGCTTGCAAAACTCAGAACATAATGTCTGATGTTAGATGTGATCTCGTGATTGGACAGCACTTGCTGAACAGTCCAAGTGTGCTAAGAATTACGCCAACAACCAATTTAAGATTATTAGTCGGGCTCGCAATGTAACTTGCTAGACTTGCTAGAAGCTACATATATTCATATGCAGGGACCTGTCCTCTGCAGGCAAAAGGAACTTGTCCAGGCTTTGTGCCTTTTTTGAATTAAACAAAAGCATGGGGGCAATAGTTCCCTTGTGCATTCTCCATGGCAGCGTCTGGACCAATCAGAGTTGATTTGCCAACCAATCAGCACCCTTTTCTCATGCAGTATAAATTATTGCTCCCATTGAAATTTAGCATTCTTGCATCTGTCCTGATGAGTGCAAGACGAAAAGCTTTAACAGCTTTTTTTCAGCAATACTCAAGTATATCTATTTCTTTCAAAGTTATTTTACTGATTAAGCTTGATTTTCTTTCCTACAATTTTTGTTAATTGTAAAAAGCTCATTATTGCTGACAATTTTATCTATTTTTTGATGCACTTCATGTGATATCAAGAAACGGTTAAATGCACTGGACACAGGAAAGGCTATGTATGTGCCCTGACAACATCCCGGCTGTCGGACTGAAGACTTGTGGTCCAGAACTAGCCGTGCCCCGAGCCAAGCTATTCAGTACAGCTACAACACTGGCAACTACCCGACAATGTGGAAAATTGCCCAGGTATGTCCTGTCCATAAAAAACAGGACAAATCCAATGTGGCCGATTACATCCCATTAGTCTACTCTCAATCAACAGCAAAGTGATAGAAAGTGTCATAGACAGTGCTCACCAATGCTCAGTTCGGTCTCTGCCAGGGCCACTCAGCTCCAGACCTCATTAGAGCCTTGGTCTAAACATGGACAAAACAGCTGAATTCCAGAGGTGAGGTGAGAGTGACTGCCCTTGACATCAAGGCAGCATTTGACCAAGTGTGGCGATAAAGAACCCGAGCAAAATTGAAGTCATTGGGAATCAGGAAGAACACTCCACTGGTTGGAGATAGATCCAGCACAAAGGAAGATGATTGCGATTGTTAGAGGCCAATCATCTCAGCCCCAGGACACTGCTGCAGGAATTCTTCAGGGTAGTGTCCTAGGCCCAGACAACTTCAGCTGCTTCATCAGTGACCTCCCCTACAACATAAAGTCAGAAGTGGGAATGTTTACTGATAATTGTACGATGTTCAGTACCATTTTCAACTCCTCAGATACTGAAGCAGTCCGGGTCTGCATGCAGCAAGACTTGGACAACGTTCAGGCTTGGGTTAATAAGCAACAAGTAACATCTGTGCCACACAAGTACCAGGCAATGACCATCTCCAACAAGAGAGAAACTAATCAGCACCCCTTGATGTTCAATGGCATTACCATCACAGAAACCCCACATCAACATTCTGGATGTTATCATTGACCAGAAATTTAACTGGACCAGAGTCCAGTGGTCTCTTGGCTACAAGAACAGGTCAGAGGCTGGGCATTCTGCGACAAGTACCTCACCACCTGACTCCCCAAAGCCTGTCCACCATTGGCACGCACAAGTCAGGAGTGTGATGAATACTTTCCATTTGCCTGGATGAGTGCTGCTCCAACAACATGCAAGAATTTCGACACCATCCAGGACAAAGTTGCCCGCTTGATCAACACTTCATCCACGACCTTAAACATTCACTCCCTCCACCACTGTGCAAAGTGGCAGCAATGTGTACCATCTATAAGGTGCACAGCAGCAACACACCAAGGTTCTATTGAAAGCACCTTCCAAACCTGCGCCATCTACCACCTAGAAGAACAAGGGCAGCAGATGCATGGGAACACCATGTTAAATAGGCAGATGTCCAGTCACCAAAATGAGGAAGCAAATGACAGTCTCTGATCTACAACTGTTTTATTGGCAATTCATAGTTCAGTCCAATCATCAATTACCACTCTTTCCTTCTGGACTAACTCTCTGTCCAGAGGCACCTCCCTAATAGGGCAAAAACCCAGACCTTAAATATAAAACTATAATGAGCATCACTGAAATGAATCCTGTTTAATTAAAGGGACCATCATTTTCAATATTGTCACACCACCACCTGCAAGTTTCCTTCCAAGGCACACACCATCCTAACTTGAAATGATATAGTTGTTCCTTCTGTGTCACTGGGTCAAAATCCTGGAACTCCCTCTTTGATTGCACTCTGGGTGTACCAACACCATGTGGACTACAGCAGTTCAAGAAGGTGGCTTACAAATTTAAAAAAGTAATTTCCTAGAATCATTGAAATAACAACACAGAATGAGGCCATTTGCCCCATCATTCCTTTGCTGGTGCTCCATTTTCAACTGGAGCTCTCTTAGTAAGATTCCACTCGCTGATTTATTTTTTATATTCGTTCATGGGATATAGGTGTCACGGGCAACACCAGGATTTATTGCCCATCTCTAATTGATCTCGAGAAGGTGATGATAAGCTTGAACTGCTACAGTCCATGTCACGTAGGTACATCCACAGTGTTGTTAGGGAGGGAATTCCAGGGTTTTGACCCAGTGACAGTGAATGAACAGGGAAATATTTCCAAGTCAGGATGGTGTGTGACTTGGGGGGTGGGGGTGGTGGGGGGCGAGAAAATTTATGTATGGAAATAAGTTAGTTTGCTGCATTAGAAATGTGTTTTTTATAAGTAAGTTATAAATAAAAATGTGTCTAACTTTAATAATGCGAATTACCATTTTATAGAACCTGTGGTGAAATGAAAAGTACTTGGTCATGCTGAAGTACAATTCCATTGTCTTCCTGCAATTGTATAGACCCTTGGTGAGACTGCACCTGGAATATTGTGTGCAGTTTTGGTGGTCTTACCGAAGGAAAGGTATACTTGCCATAGAGGGAGTGCAACAAAGGTTCACCAAGCTAATTCCTGGGATAGAGGAATTGCCCTATGAGGAAAGATTAAATAGACTGGGCCTTTATTCTCTGGAGTTTAGAAGAATGAAAGAAGATTTCATTCAAATATACAAAATTCTTAAAGAGCTCGACAGAGTAGATGCAGGAATAATGTTTCCCCTGGCTGGGGAGTCTCGAACCAGGGGACATAATCTCAGAATGCGGGGCAGGCCATTTAAGACTGAGATGAGGAGGCATTTCTTCACTCAAAGGGTGGTGAATCTTTGGAATTCTCTGCCCCAGAGGGCTGTGGAGGCTCAGTGATTGAGTATGTTCAAGACTGAGATTGATAGATGTCTACATATTAAAAAATTCAAGGGATATGGGGATAGTGCAGGAAAATGGCATTGAAGTAGAAGATCAGCCATGATCTCATTGAATGGCAGCGTAGGCTCGAAAGGCTGAATGGCCTACTCCTGCTCCTATTTCTTATGTTCTTCGTTCCATTGGTCTCTTAACATCTTCTGGTATTTACCCTAATGTCCAATCTGGTGTGAGTTTAAACAATATGTGTGAGCAGTCTATTTGACTGGGTCATCATTGCAGAATCCAATACTGTGCTCACTCACACATGTGCCCTTTCACAATAGGGAATCCTAGCTGATTTCCTCTCTACCATCACTCTAGCTTAGTGGTGCTGAGACCAATTGTAGCACAGCCATCAAACACCAACAAAAATTACGTAACTTGGAGAAGACTGGTCATTAAGCTTGTGATCTCTCTGGTCAATAATGCTCTGTTCTACTTGGGCAGTACATTTCCTGGTTTGAATTAATGCTTCTGTTTGTTGCAGATTTTCCATATTTGCTTTTGATCATAGGAGTATTGATGCATTCTTGAAATTGATATGTAGATAATTCCTCGTAGCTGGAAAAGTACAGCACAATTACACATGTGGAATGACATTCCATTTTCTATTATGGCAGCAAATACACTTCTGAGACACACTATCTCTTAGTTGAGAAGGCTCCCCGGTTGTCTGCCAATGTTGGTCAGTAACCAAATAGAAGATGTGTGAGGGAGGGCTGGAATAACTTGAGTTTTGTTTTCTGACTCTCACCTCCAAATCCGCATCCAGCTCCCAGATGCTTATCTGCAGGAATTCCAATTGAGCTGCATTCTTGCACTCTGCATCTGGTTCCAATGAAGTGACTGAAATAGAAATAAAAATGTCTGAGGTAGGAATTTATTTTTTAAACTAAAGTGAAGGGGGACTATGCATGCATGGACATGTGTATAGTCCTCTTTCTATTCCTTGAGCTTACCGTGTAGGTTGCCATGGTATTTCTCACCCAACTTGTACTGGATTTTGACTTTATTTAGAGAGGGATAAAGAGTTCATTTCTGATTCAGTGCATTTTATTTATTCTTCAGTATTAGAATTTTCATTCCATTGCTTTTTTAGTGATCATTTTATGGTTAAAGTGAA